>NW_027040660.1:3740000-3990301 GCF_037179485.1 Ochlerotatus camptorhynchus
TAAAGAAGACCAAAAAAACTGCTAAGGGCGAGTAGCAGTTCAAGGTAAACTGGCTTTCTGCGGCGAAGAAGGTGGACAAGGTGGCTGTACAAAATCTGATGGCAGGGGTCAAGCGTAAGGCCCGGCAATTCGGATTTGGAAAAGCGGAAGCCTAACTGAATATTTTTCCTGAATTTTATACTAATTGAACTTGAAAAAGAAATTTAATTTGATTTTTTAAATAAACGATTTCACCGATTTACACGCGTTTTCCCTTGGCCAAATTTTGACCGTATCACCCTTTAAAAGGAGAATAACTCCACTGGGAATCCATAGAAATAACTATTTCATATTATTCACTCTCTTTTTCTTAGATTTATTTTATTTAATTTGTAGTATAATTAAATTTCTCAGCTCGTTCTATAAAGTTCTTTTTTATTTTGTGTTGCCAATAGAGCTGAGAAAAGTTGCGTCCACTACCAGGGAGCTCACATCGAGCTTTTTGGTGTGGGGGAGAGTGACGGGTATTGAAAAAAAAAAAAAAAAAAATTACTATAGTTTACAGTTACAATTGCATACCACAAATTTGCTTAAAACGTCCATCATTATGCACACCTTTCTGGATGTTTCGACAACGAGTTCACTGTTAATGGCATGTTCTGTGGAGCTATATATCTATCTAGCTAGTTTTCTATTTTATTGTCCACTCTTACCTAAAGGCATCCGCTTGATTCTACAATTCTCCAAGTAAATCATCCAATCCAAGCTAAAATATCTCGTAGCGACCCTCACACGGTATCGCAGCAGTTTAGACGGATTTGTGAATTGATTCATTTTGATTGGATAATCTTAACGTCGCACAACCTGAAGATACATTTTTTTCAAGATTTAGCGTATCTGGTTAATGTGCTGTAAATGAATTAAATTTGCCTGGTTAATATTAGCATCAATATATGAAAATATTAGTAAAAAGATCACTCTGACAGTTGATGTTTATTAAAACAGTTTTTAATTCTTATTTGTTGATGAATGTACGACTACTTTGATCAACTTTGAGCAATCATGAGTTGATAAAATTTACTCTCTGCAAAAATATTAACTCTGAGTACTTTAAACTTTAATAATAATTTCTGGTGTAAAACTTGCACCATTCTGATGATTGGAGGGAAGCTGCTTTACTGAAAATTTATGATGAAAAATCTAAAAATAGGGGCAAGCTTTATTTGGTGGAAAATCTGCAACATTCTGATGATATGAGAAGCAAGCTATATTGAAAATGTCTGGTGGAAAATGGAAAAAAGAAATCTGCATCAATCAGAAGATTGGAGAAGCAATTTTTATAAAACATTAACGGTGGTAAATTTGCATCGTTGTGATAAATTGAAATTTTCTGGTGGCAAGTTTGTATTGAAGATTTCTGGTGTAAGATTTGCAACAATCTGCTGCATGGAGAGGCCTGATGTAAAAATTGCACAGTTCTGGTGACTGGAGGGGCAAGCTTTATTGAACATTTATGGTAAAAAAAACTACAACGATTTGGTGAATGGGCAGACAACTTAAACTTGATTTCCGAGAAGAACCTCAAGGGTATTGAATTCTGAGGATTGTTCCAAAAGAAAAGATTTCTGGGGATGATTCCATGAAAATTCTGCGAAAAATTACTAGCGAATTCTGTAGATAGTTCCCAGATAATTCCGAAAAGAATACCGAGAGAATCAAATTTTGAATGAAATTCCAAAGGGATGTTGAGAAAAATTTCAAGGGAGTTCCGAGGATAATTTCAAGCTCATTCTGGGAAGACTTTCTGGAGAATGCAGAGGAAATTCTTCTGAAACTTTAGGGGAATTTCAGTTCCAAGGTGTTCTGAGAAAAAAAAAGTTCTAACATATTCCAAGAAGAAGCTCAAGGATATTGAATTCTTATGACAGTTCCAAAATATTTCTGGAGAGAATTCAATGAAAATTCTGCAGATAATTTTTAGTTCATTTTGCAGATAGTTCCAAGACAATTCCGAAATAAATACCGACAAAAAATCCAATTTTGAGTGTTATTTCTAAGGGATTTTAAGCAAAATTTCAAGCGAATTCCGAGGATAAATTCTAGCTCATTCTGTTCCAATGTTCCGTGAAAAAATCACGAAGAGTTCTAAATATAATTCCAGTGAACTTCTGAGAAGAATTTCAAAAGAGCTCTTAGGAGAGTTCTAAAAAATCCGAGAAGAACCTCAAGGATATTGAATTCTGAGAACAGTTCCAAAGGATTTCTGGGGTGTATTCCAAGAAAATTTCTGCGTGTAACTTCTAGTGAATCCTGTAGATAGTTCCTAGATAATTCCGAGAAAATTAAATTTTGAGTGAAATTCCAAAGGGATTTTGAGGAAAATTTCAAGGGAGTACCGATAATTTCTAGCTTATTCCAGGAACATTTTTTGAGGACTTCTGAGAAGAATTTCAAAAGAGCTCATAAAGTTCTAAAAATTTCGAAAAGAACATCAAGGAATTCTGAGGATGGACTTTTTCGCAACTATACAAAGTTTAAAGACAGCTTTTAGATTCCCTAATTGAAAAGTGGGTATTAGTTTGCCATTGAACCTTGGTCTATTGTTGTCTAACTACAAATTCGTATATGAATCTTCTCTGAAAATTTCAAGTCATTTGTTACCGTGGTTAAAAAGTTACAGCTGTTTATGTGCGTTGCAATAAATTCGGGTTTGTCTTTACATCATCTTTAAAACATGTTGAATGTTCGGCATCATTTTCTGTCACCCCGACTGACGGTACTTTGGGACGGTTCATCATCGTCGATGCGATTAAATTGCCAATTTCCGCAGTTTGCATTGAAAAAGATGAACCACCACCGGAGCAAAAAATAAATAAAATTAGCTAAATTAAACAGTAGGGAAACAGTGGTGAGTGGACAGCACCCGTCATCATATAGTCCATTTTACACAATGACAAGAGCAAGTTTGCCAGACAGAATTTGATGATATTGGTGTTGCTTCTCACAGTCCTTAGGTGCCTGTGGCCAAAGTTTATTCATAAATTGAAATATCGGCTGATCAGAATCGTCTCATAAAATCTGGATCAACAAAAATGGCCCATCAGTTTGTAAACAAACCGTTCTAAAGCCCTTTCCTCACAAAAAGAAGGCCGCCCACCGCAAACCAATACCACCGCGATGGCGGCCTTCGCTTTGTGAGGAAAGGGCTTTAGAACCTTTTGTTTACAAATACTGATGGACCCTTTTTATTGTTAATCCAGAAATGCTCTATCCGTTTGAGCCAACTAGGGATCAAAACGAGAAAAATGAAGAAGTCTCTGTTTTCTTTCGTAAGGAATAGGGGAAATGGATGTAATTTCGGCCTAAATGCCCCTAATTTGGGCACATACATAAATTCAGCAATCGACTAAATTTTCAATAGCGACCAAAAATATCCATTAGTACCGTCCGAAGGACGCGTTCATCTAGATAAAATTGATAAATAGCAGACTTTTAGCGATGGTCCCAATCTTAGATCCATAGGCCAACATTAGAGCCATTTCCCCTACGTGCCAGGATTCAAAAGAACATTGTGAAGCTGGAAGTGTGTGTGTGTGTGTGTGTGTGTGTAATACTAATATCCAATTGATAGAGGTAATACATACATGCGGGGCTTATTGTAAGTGAAAGTAACCAGGAGACCAGTGGTCGAGTGCTGGGACCTGGACGAGATCACCACAGAAGGGAGGGGTAAAGTGTGCGTTGAGAGTGCACTGCGATCTGGAAGATGTCCCGTTGTCAATCCGGATGAGAAAGGTGTACGGTGGCATGCAAACGGCGGTGATACGGCTTTCGACAGTTGCAGCGAGTAAGCTGTTGGAGACGGGCTACTCCCCGGGTTACCAAGCAACTGGAGCGATGCTTTAAGTGCATGGGATTCGGTCACCAAGCGAGGTACTGCAATGGCCCTGCCAAATCTGATCTGTGCAGGAAATGCGGAGAGAAAGGCCATATTGCAAGAGGCTGCACGAAGCATCCGAGGTGTATGCTCTGCAAAAAAGAGGACGATAACGATCATACGACGGGAGGCTTCAAATCCCTAGCATACAAAAAGGCGATGACAGGCCAACAGTAATGGAGGTTACGCAAATAAACCTCAATCATTGCGACACTGCACAGCAACTGTTGTGGCAGTCGACAAGAGACACAAAGTGCGACGTTGCAGTTATTGCAGAACCATATCGAGTCCCTCCCGATAACGGTAACTGGGTGGCGGATAGAACTGGGGTGGCAGCTATACAAGTTATGGGCAGATACCGTATTCAAGAAGTGATTGCGAGCTCGTACGAAGGTTTTGTGATCGCCAAAATTAACCGAATCTTCATATGTAGTTCTCACGCACCCCCCAGATGGACGATAGAGAAGTTCCATGAGATGCTGGATGGACTTACCGAAGAGCTGATCGGACGACGACCGGTAGTCATCGGAGGAGACTTCAATGCTTGGACAGTGGAGTGGAAGCTCTGGCAAAACTGGAAGATATGCTGACCAACGAAGGCACCAGCAGCACTTTTCGCAGAGATGGCCGGGAATCCATTATCGACGTCACTTTCTGTAGTCCGGTGGCAAACATGGATTGGAGAGTGTGCGAAGTATATACCCATAGCGACCATCAGGCGATCCGATATGGCATCGGCCTACGGAATACTGTGGCAGTACGGAGGACGAGAACTTGTGACCGGAAGTGGAAGGCGAAGGCTTTCGACAAAGATCTTTTCGTTGAGGCACTTCGTGTGGAAAGGATTTCCCCAGATCTAAACGCGGATGAGCTGACAGAAACGTTAGTGAGAGCATGTGACACGACAGGAAACTGGAGCCAAATAACAGACGGCGTCCAGTCTACTGGTGGAACGAGGCACTTAGCACTCTCCGCGCTTGTTGTCTCAGAGAGGAACGAAGAGAAGTGTTTCGAGCGGCCAGGGACGCATTTAAACGAGAGATTAAGCAGAGCAAGTCGAACTGTTTTAAGGAGCTGTGACGAGACGCTGATGCCAACACCGAGCCGTGATGGCGAAGATCAGAGGTCCAACGATGCCCGCCGAAATGTGCCCAGAGAAGCTGAAAGTCATCGTGGAAGGACTTTTCCCGAAGCAAAACCGAACGACCTGGCCACCTACACCGTACGGAGAAGGAGAGGGAGATAACGTCGAAGTCACCAACGAGGAACTCGTAGTAGTGGCGAAAGGATTGAAGGTGAAGAAAGCTCCCGGTCCGGATGGAATCCCCAACGTTGAAAGCGGCGATCCAGTCATCCCCAGACATGTTCAGGATGGTGCTACAGAAATGCCTGGACGAGGGTCTTTTTCCTGACAGGTGGAAGATACAGAAGCTAATGTTGCTACCGAAACCAGGAAAACCGTCGGGGGATCCAGCATCGTACAGGCCTATATGCCTGCTGGATACACTCGGAAAACTCTTGGAAAGGATCATCCTAAACAGGCTGACGAAATCAACGGAAGAGTGAGCACGGATTGTAGGAGAGGCAGTTCGGATTCTGGAAGAGAGATCGACGGTGGATGCAATTCAGACAGTGATTGACAGAGCTGAGAAGGCGTCGAAACAGAAGTGGAGAGGAGATCGATATTGCGCCGTGATAACGATCGACGTCAAGAATGCATTCAACAGCGCCAGCTGGGAGGCCATCGCCGAAGCGCTGCATAGAATGAGGGTACCTGATTACCTGTGCAGGATCCTGAGGAGTTATTTCCAGAACCGGGTTCTGGTCCACGAGACAGACATGGGACAGAGATCGATTAAGATCACAGCCGGAGTTCCACAAGGTTCCATCCTTGGTCCAACGCTCTGGAACGGGATGTACAACAGCGTGCTAACGCTGAAGCTGCCCAAAGGAGTTGAGATCGTTGGCTTTGCGGACGACGTCGTCTTGACAGTAACAGTCGAGACGCTGGAAGAGGTCGAAGTGTTGTCAACCGAGGCGATCGACATTATTGGTAACTGGATGCAAGAAGCGATGCTGCAGATAGCCCACCACAAAACGAAAGGGTTATTGGTCAGTAACTGTAAAGTGGTACAGCGGGCAGAAATCACCGTCGGGGAGCACGTCATAGTCTCTAAGCGTGTGTTGAAATACCTGAGAGTGATGATCGATGACCGGCTAAACTTCAACAGCCACGTCGAATATGCCTGTGAGAAGGCTTCGAAGGCCATCAACGCGAAAGCTAGAATAATGCCGAACAACGCTGGTCCCAGCAGTAGCAAGAGGCGTCTTCTGGCCAGTGTGTCGTCGTCGATACTGAGGCATGGAGGCCCAGTCTGGGTTGCAGCGCTGGAAACGAAGGAGAACCAAAGTAAACTGAGCAGTACGTTCCGGCTCATGGCCATGCAAGTCGTGAGTGCGTACAGAACCATCTCGTCGGAAGCAGTATGCGTTATCGCCGGTATGATCCCTATCGGCATCACCCTCGTGGAGGATAGCTAGTGCTACAGTCGGAGAGAAGCCGGAAGAGTACGGAAAGTTGTGAGAGCGGAATCGTTGGCTAAGTGGCAACAGGAGTGAAAGACGGTGGAGAACGGTAGATGGACTCATCGACTAATACCGATTCTTTCGACCTGGGTGAACAGAAAACACGGAGAAGTCAACTTCCACCTAACGCAGTTCCTGTCTGGCCACGGCTGCTTCAGGAAATACCTGCATCGGTTCGGACACGCAGCGTCACCCCTCTGTTCAGAGTGTGGCAACGTCGATGAAACGCCGGAGCATGTGATCTTCGACTGTCCAAGGTTTGACGAAGAGAATGTCGTCGATGAAATGTGTCGAGAGGAGGGCACTTGGAATACCGTCAACAGAGCAGTCAAGCAGATTATGTCGGAACTGCAGCGTAAATGGAGAGAAGATCAGCGATCCAGCAACGCCAGCTAGCGCTGAGAGTATCAGAAGTGCATGAGCACAGCCACCCCCCGAAGTAGTCGCTTCACAGTGGTCCCGGGGGGATCCAGGCAGAGGAGAGAGTAAGGAATGGGTTTTAGTGAGTTTAAAAGTTATATTTTTTTGAAAAAAGTCATTTTAAAAAAAAACGATTTTTTGGACCACCCTGATATGGAAATAGTCACCCTAATGACAAAATAAAAATGCGGGTCCGATATGTTTCAATAAGGAACAAAACTACCAGTTTTTACGAAATTCTGAGAACCACTATATCCATTTGCTATGGAATGGCTGTATAAGTATAGCATTTCCAACCAACCCCCCTCCCTTGCTGTTAGCTTTTATTATTATTTTATCATTTATATTATTATCTTCTGAAAATGAAAGAGCAGCGAAACTTTTCCAAGGCTCAGGACTAAACCATTTTCAACTGTCCATTTTTTATAAGCCAAGATTGCTTCAAACATGAAGAATCGCGACAATCACTGCGAACATTACATTGATTGATGTTACCCATCTTCCAGAGCAGTCATCACTTCCCGTTCCTTCGAGGAACCGTAATCCCAGATAAGCATCTTCGGGCATTTATGAAACAGCAGTTATCCATTTCCAACAACCAGCTTTCCAGCAGGTTGTCATTTTCCATTTTTCCACCTGAATCCACACACTCGAAGCACCTGGCTCCTCCATGATGGAAGATTGAATGTGAGCAGCATGAATACACAATACCTACAATGTGCGTCAAGCTGTAATCTTTCCATACCTAGTGCTGCCCCGATGCTCATGAAATATTCATCTGCAGTCTGACAGACACTTTTACGAGCCCGGTTTCCGTGGCTAGGCCAGCCCAGGAACGGAGAGGCAGTCGGCGTTTGTTACGTGCCGTAATTTGCGTTTTTCCTTTGAGCTCTGCTTAAGTACATTTCTCGATGAACGTTTCAAAAGGTTCTATCAGCTTTGATCGATTCTCTTAATCGATTTACTCTTTTGATAACCACGGCTATACAAACAGATTTCAAACCATTTTTGCAACATAGATTGATAAAGGAGATTCTCATCTAGCATCCACAACATCAAATACAACAGGGAATGTTTTTGCAGCTGAGTTATTAAAGAAAGAGAAGGGCGATGAAGATAATCGATCGAAGCAGATTGGACCTTTTGAATTGTTCGTCTAGTTGTAAATGTATCGCTGTGTGCATGTATGAGAAAAAGTAATCATCCAGTGGCTAACAGGAACTTTCAGATTTTCCTCGCTTGCCTACTTCCAATCAAGATTTTTTCCAGCTTAAAGGTTGAACCTATCAAGTGGCCATTTTGTTTGTAAGAAATTCTAGGAATTCCACGTGCTTTGTCCCTTTAAATGGTATTCCATTTAATGTATTCCAATATAGCACCGAAACACTGGTCAAGTTTTGTCCCTTTTAATTGGCTTTCACGATTTTCTTTGCCTTCCCCGCTCTGAGTTTGCTCAAAAACTGAGTATATAAGAGCACCCGCACCAATTCGTTGCTATTCGGGCTGCTAGTTTGACAACTTTAGCCATTGCTATTTTAGTTAGTAACTTGTTTACGCACCGGTCGTTGCTATCACGATTGTGAATTTACGTTTTCGGCTTCCGCATCGATAGTTGCTAAACTTATCGTCGAACTTCGAACTGAAATTGATCACAGAGTTTCGTGATTGTTTTTTTCGACAATATTGATATACCTAAGGGGCTTTCCATAAACTACGGGGGGGGGGGAATTATTCACGGCCCATACAAACTAAAAAATGTATGGACAATTGTGTACGCAGGGGGACGGGGGTAAAGAATCCCAAAAAACTGTCTAAGTAGCTAATGAATAGCCCCTAACCACGAAGTTGCGCACCAAAATGCATAAAGGCATTTTCGGATGCCCACACATTATTATTATACATATTTTAGCTTGTGAATGTATCAAGCTCGGTTGGTGAGATCGAAGTAGGCCGCGCTGCAAAAATGACGTGTTTTTGTTTTGCTGCGTCGTTTTCGTTCTAGTAAAAATGTTATAAATTGTTCATTTTTAAAAAGTGTTAATTTGAAAGTACATAAGTGACGTTGAAAAGTGCATTAAGTGAAAAACTTAAAATTCTTATCCGTTGCATGTGGTGCCGACTGTTCTAACCTACGTATAGTAACGCTCAGCTAAGTTTATTTACCTTTTCGTTCCTCTATCCTCGATAGGAAATATCCATTTAATTCAAGACGATCATTTCAAAACTTACTAAATACGCGTCAATCAAGTATTGCACTACTGCTTGATTGAAAGTTTCAGCACACTATCAATGGTGTATATTTGCATCGATAATGTATTGGAGCGGAGCTTATCATGTGTGAAAATAGCTTCGGAATGCTTGCGTTCTTGAAATGGGCTATTGTAGCTGCGGTAGAGCTGTCACCTTCTAACTTCCGGGTTCAAGCTTCTTGCATTCATAAGAAATGATTGCAGGCAGATTTTATCCATAATGCCACTGCCAGACAGTGGGAGTTAGGCCAAGGGCGAATCTTCATTCTAATCTACGATTCCACATACTATTAATAACCTTTTACTTATGAGAACCTCCTATCGATCAGAATGAATTGTGCATATGTTTAGGATCAACAAACATTTTCAGGCGCAAAGGAACAACAGGATCGAGCTGATAACGTTTCCTAATTCCAAAATCTGAAGACTGTTTTGAATAATATGTTTTGGTAATGGGCAGCAACAACGGACAGATAAACTACTTACCGCTTCTTTTTATTAAATGCTTGATATAACGATTGCAAGCAATGCCGGCTTGGCGTATCATATGGGTTGCCCCTACTAACACAAATCCACCCTTCCCGTGACACTTATGCGGGGTCGTAGAGTTCTCTGCATATCTCTTAAGTAAGTGTCGGACTAACATTCCTCCCCTTTCCCCCACCAGAAATAAAGGACGTGGCCAGGACATCTCTGGTCTGTTGGAGGGAGACACATCCTTTACCTAAGAGGTAGTAATTAATCACAAATTACTATCTAACAGCAACGGATGAATGTGGGTCTCCTTCTTAACAGCAGTTTGGAGCTCGTACCACCTACGACATTGTGTAACCTGGTTTATGCTAAAGGGTGATACGGTCAAAATTTGGTCAAGGGAAAACGCGTGTAAATCGGTGAAATCGTTTATTTAAAAAATCAAATTAAATTTCTTTTTCAAGTTCAATTAGTATAAAATTCAGGAAAAATATTCAGTCAGGCTTCCGCTTTTCCAAATCCGAATTGCCGGGCCTTACGCTTGACCCCTGCCATCAGATTTTGTACAGCCACCTTGTCCACCTTCTTCGCCGCAGAAAGCCAGTTTGCCTTGAACTGCTGCTCGCCCTTAGCAGTTTTTTTGGTCTTCTTTAGGTTCCGCTTGGCAATAGCCCAGTATTTCTCAATTGGGCGGAGCTCTGGCGTGTTGGGAGGGTTCTTGTCCTTGGGAACCACCTGCACATTGTTGGCGGCGTACCACTCCATGGCCTTTTTACCGTAATGGCAAGATGCCAAATCCGGCCAAAACAGTACGGAACAACCGTGTTTCTTCAGGAAAGGCAGCAGACGTTTATTCAAACACTCTTTCACGTAAATTTCTTGGTTGACAGTCCCGGAAGCTATGAAAATGCTGCTTTTCAAGCCACAGGTACAGATGGCTTGCCAAACCAGATATTTCTTTGCGAACTTTGACAGTTTCATGTGCTTGAAAACATCTGCTACCTTTCCCCTTCCTTTTGCCGTATAAAACTTCTGTCCCGGAAGCTGCTTGTAGTCGGCTTTGACGTAGGTTTCGTCGTCCATTATCATCGCGATTTGGAGTCACTACCTTCTTGTAAGTCGATAGTCCGGCTCGTTTTTTGGCTCGATGCACGGTTGTAGACGATACACCCAGCTTATTTGTGGCATCTCGGAGAGAGAGGTTAGGGTTTCGCTTGAAACTACCGGCAACTCTCTTTGTCGTCTCAGCGGCTTCCGGTTTTCGATTTCCCCCCGATCCAGACTTCCTGGCTGTCGACAAACGTTCCCCAAACACTTTAATTACATTTGTAACGGTTGATTTGGCAACTTTTAGCGATTTTGCCAACTTTGCGTGCGAGTAGCTCGGATTTTCGCGATGCGCGAGCAAAATTTTGATACGCTGCTCTTCTTGCTTGGACGGCATTTTGACAACTGAAGAGTGAATTCCAAAATCAAAATAGGAGCAACATTTTACACACACACACCTTCAAAATGAGGGGTGTTCAGGTTTTTTAAATGCAAAATTGAAAGAAATACGTCAAGTTGATATTGACCAAATTTTAACCGTATCACCCTTTATGCTATGCTATGCTATGAATGTATCAAGCTCGGTTGGTCGAATTTAATACGGTAGATCTATTAGCATAAGAAAAAAAAATTTGAAACCTTTAAGAAGTTCTGATTGATAGAAATGTGGGGAAGTTAAAAGATCTTTTAGAGTAAGCTTCGACAGCTCCACGGCTCCAGGGAAATTTACTTCAGCGAAGATCAAGAGCTTTAGGGCAGTTCCATTAAATTCATGTAAATTTAAGCTTACTGACCTGTGAGTAAGTTACATGAACTTCGGGTAAGTTCTGAAAATGTTAGGGCTGTTCCATGAATATCAGGAAAACTGTCAGCACTTGAAGGACGTTCCTAAATTTTTAGTTTCGTTTCGAGAACTTTATGGCAGTTCCATTTATTTCAGGAAATCATCAAGAAGTTCCGAAAATTTAAGGATAGTAAAAAACTACAGGTAATAAACTTAAATACATTAAGAAAGCTACACAGAAGATCCATGTTTAAAGGGAAGATAAAAATTTTCTGCGCAGTTAAATTCTGAACAATTCCAGGAACATCATCAGGAGAACATAGGGGAAGTTCCTTAAACTTCAGGAAACAATAGAGATCTTCAGGAGAGTCTGAGGAATGAAAAGAAGCACTGAGAATTTCAGAAAGTTTTATAGGCAAACCGTGGGAACAAAAGGTAAGTTCCGAAAACTTCTGGAAATTTTGGTGAGCTTTAGCTTTAGCAGGAACTTTTAACAAAATTTGAGAAATTCAGGGATATCCAGAAAACTTTAGAGAAGTCAAAACAATTTCAGAGATGTGGAGATAACTTGAGGTAAATTGACATTTTAGGGAATTTCAGAGATATTAACGGCACTTCCAATAACTTCATACCTTCGTGATATTCTAGAAATTCCAGACTTTCAGGGAAGCTCGAAGATTTGTATGGGTAAGGTCCGATAAATTTCGGTCAATTCCATAATCTTCAGAAAAACTTCGAGAATTTTGTTTTCTTTTTTTACAGTTCTATTTAGTTCAGGGTAAAACCAACCGGTGCGCTCGTGTTTAATTCAGTTACCGTGGGGACGTAATTTGTGATTAGCCCGGTCCCTTTCAAATTGTATCATTATTTATGTACGGTCCTTATGTTTGAAATGAAGTTTCACATTCATCTAGTGATGGCCGATTTTCATTCGAATAATCGATTAATCGATTAACGAACCGAAAAGTAAATTATTTGCAATCGGTTATATCATGCCGATATAAGCATTAACTTTCCAGAGGATCATCACCGATCGTTTAAAACATGTGCTACTCTATCATTAGTTTAAAAATGACAGCACAGCGAACAAAAAATAATCGATTAATTGTTAATCGAGTAGTTAAAAAATGGGACATCTCTGATTATGGCGGGATTGTTTTGATAAAAAAGAGCGCAAAATTTCATCTCTACTGAAGGGGCAGCAATACCACAAAATTACCCCCGTAGTATTCATTGGATGAAAGGGACCGTAAAAGAGGACACTAAAATAGAAAGTTTTTCTTCCGACTGTTTTATCTTAGTATTCTTCTTTGGCAGGCTTGGCAAAATCAGAAATCAATTGATATTTTTCCGCTCTCATGCACTCGCAATATCACGCGTGATATTGGAACTAAATATCATGCTTCATATTAATATTACAAGCTCCTTTGATATTGCGAGAATATTCACAGCGTGCAAAAATCAAGCTGAGAAATGACTCGACACAAAAATGATTCCGTTTCACATCGTTTTCTTAGAAAGAGAAAGTAAAGTTTGCTATCTCTTTTTACTTTTCACCGATGGCAGACACGAAGTGACTGCTGCCAGCCGTTATGGAAGTTTCGGTTGCATTCGGGTGTAAAGCAAAAATCATGAAACTCAATCTCACCACAGTTTGTTGAGATTTGCAGCTGGTGAGTTTTGTTAGCTTGATATTCCGAGCTGCGATATCACAGATTGCAAAATCAACCGCAGTTGTTTGCGTGTTGATTTTTGTCTACGAAAATCAAGCGTGATCTTGCGCGTTGGTGAGATTTGATTTTTTTATATTTTCCCAACACTGTTCTTTAGTAATACCAAAACTTCAATATAATGTTTAAGAAGTTCCAAGAAACTCAGGGAATTTCCGAAACTTCATCAAAGTACCAAGACCTTTATTTAAATTTCAAAAAACACAAGAGATGTTACACCAGCATCAGGAAAATGTAAGATCATTTTATGGGAGTTCCATGGTTTTCAATGCAGTTTAAAGATCTGTAAAAATGCAGGAACTTCAGTGACGATCAGATTATGTTCAAGAAAATCACGAGATCTTTTTAAATGTTCTGAAATGAAATTTTCTCCTAAATAGAGATAATAATAA
Organism: Ochlerotatus camptorhynchus; assembly: GCF_037179485.1. Lineage (NCBI taxonomy): Eukaryota > Metazoa > Arthropoda > Insecta > Diptera > Culicidae > Ochlerotatus > Ochlerotatus camptorhynchus. The sequence goes on from NW_027040660.1 coordinate 3,753,599, forward strand.
TAATAATAATAATAATAATAATAATAATAATAATAATAATAATAATAATAATAATAATAATAATAATAATAATAATGTTCTGAAATCTTCATGAACATCTAGAGACCTTCAGAGGAGTATATAGATTTTTTGGTAGTTTCGTTATATTTTGGAAAGCTATCGGAACTTCGTAGATGATTAGAGATCTTCATATCAGTTTCATTTATTCAAGGAAAATTGCAGGATATTTCCAGGAATTCAAAGGAATTATGGGATATTTCAAGAATTTCATGAATTTTGCGATGCTTCAGAAACAATGCGAGGTCTTCAGGAAACTTTATATATATCATTAAAATTTCCGGAACGATAGAAAAAATAATGAACTTCAGAAAAGATTCAAAACCTTACAGAAGTCCAAATAAAATTAGGATTTTTACTGCCCGACCGTTTTGATTCCGACCTGCACACGACCTTTTTTGCTTAACCGTTTTGTCCTGGAGGTATTCGAGATATTATATTGTTTTCTACATCTCTTTGTTTAGTAGCTATAGTGGGTAGAGTAGTTGTACCCCAAAACGAACTGTTTTATATTGGCTAATGGTATGTACACTCCCGATCATAAGTTTAAGGACACCCCCAAAAAAACATGACAAATTTATTATGTTCATATCTCTGTCATGTTACGTCCAATTTTCGTTATCTTTACATCATTTGAAAGGTATTGAATGGAACTTTTCTCGTAAGCAAACTGTTCAATATAATTTTCAAATTTTGTGTGCTAAAAGTTCACCCAAAGTTACAATATTTTTCAAAATTTACTCTGAAGAATCGTGACTGATTTTCTCAGAATTGGGTTGGCTAAATTTTGAAATAAAAGTAGTAGTAGAACACTTATGCTATACCATTCATACCATTCAAATAACCTTTGGAGATCGAAAATTGAACGTAAAATGAGAAATCATTGAACAAAACATATTTGCATGGTTTTTTGGGGGTGTCCTTAAACTTATGATCGGTAGTGTACATACAATTGTAACACACAAACTCTGATGGCATAAAGGTAACAATGAAACAAAACACGATAACTGCTGAAAAATCCGGCATTCGCACTCGCCCTTTAACAATGAATATGCTCCCTGACCAGAACTGTCGTGGTTCGCGGTGAGCCAGGAACGTGCATACTCTGCCAGATGGCTACCTGTGGGCCACACCATCGTAGCGGGAAGTGAAGCGGTGGTCTTACAGTCGATGGCGCCATTCACTGTTTCATCTTTACCGTCGTCCTCGTTGTCGTCATGTGTGTTGAAATTTGGTTTGTTGCACTGCTGTAGTTTGCCCGTCGATCGAGTGGATGGTCACGGCACCATATGATCACGCACGGGCGGGATCCCTACGTTGTGTTTATAATCATTGTAATAGGTACGGAGAAGGAAATTCTTTCTCCGCTGTACTGGATTTGAACTTTTGAGACGATTTCGTACTGTACTACTTGCTGCATAAGAGACGAATTTGACGCATTTTGAGTTCGATTGCTGTTACAATGTTACATGCTACTGATTCACAGGTGAGCTGAGCAGCATATGTCTAGCCGAAGTTTCATTTTGCATACTACATTCGCTTCTTCACTCCCCCGCTTTTCATTGTTTTGGATCTAAATCTGAGGTTACAGATCGAACGTGGGTGGATCGATTTGGACTTTCTGTTTTTGGCTTCGGAGGTGCTACTGTTTCTTCTCACAGGTGAGCTGAACGGTATATGTCCAGCCGAAGCGGACAAATTTGGATACTAAATCTACGTTTTTTCTCGCTTTTCAATCAGCGTTTCGACAATTTACCAGTGGAGTAACCTGTCCAACAATTGACTTTCGAGTTCGAGTTCCTGTACTACCACTTGAGACCAACGAGATTGCGTCCATAAATGAGTAGACTCGAAACAGTCCAATTTGCATCGAAAGGGTAATAATTTATTGGTGCGGTATTTATGAATCCAGCTTCGGCTGGGCATATAATTTTAAAGTGTATTTACCTGACCGCAAATGGCCGTTGCAATGCCCTAGACCAGAAGTAATCGTGATGTCATCCGTCGTTGCAAATAATTTGTCCTTGTGTCGTCCGTAATTCGTGGTGGATTGCATGTTCCATGCACCGATGGCGAACGCGTCCTGTATCGATTCTTCGCAAACCGATACATCCGTTGGTCGTAGTTCCTCATCGAAATCGAAACTCACAAAATCGTAGGGTTGGCGTTAGTGGGAAATATAGGCTTCGGCTAGACATATACAAGTTCTAACATACCTGGAATGGTAGTAGAAAACGCTCTGGTTATGCTACAATCCGGATGAACAACCAATGTAGCCTTGAAGTACGTTTCCCAGTCACCGATTAAGACTGACCCGAGTAGCACACTTTCATCACAATAAGTTACTGCAACTTGTTTATGACTGAAATAAGTCGTATATAAGTTTCTACAATTGATTTGTGACAAGCGTGCTACTAGGGGATGTAGCTGATGTCACAGAAGAGGACGATGGCTGATGACTCCCTTTCACGATCTTGAAAAGGCCACAGGATCTATTGATGTATCTTGAGATGGCGACTGTTCCATTCAGGACACTATGGAATGGCGCGAGTCCTTTGTCCTGGTTTGGCCTTTTGATGGACGTTGACAGGCGCGAAGATGATTCCGTAGTCAAACCGTCGAGATTCGGCCGTTCAAAGGTCTCTTGGTAGTGGAGATCCAGTTCGAAGGACCAGCTTATGTCGGATAACTGCCCGACCGTTTTGATTCCGACCTCCACACGACCTTTTTTGCTTGACCGTCCTGCCATGGCGGAGGTATTCGAGATACTATATTGATTTCTACATTTATTTGTAAAGTAGCTACAGTGGGTAGAGTAGTTGTACATGTAGATGACGTTGCACAAACACAGCATTACAAGTTGATTAAAAAATCTAGATCCTTTTTTACTAATTTTCTACATTCATGGATGTTCCGGGTCTTCCAGAGGAATGCTTTGCTGTCCCTTGGGTTCACATTTTTGTCCCAGCTCCAAATTAATTCATATATCACAATGTTCAAATGAAAAACAAAACAAACATTTCGTAGATAGCAACGCTTGGGCCGGTTGCTATCGCGCTGCTATATTTGTCAACCCACCGAGAGGCAGATTGTTATTTCCCGCACTTGAATAGCAACCTCCAGTGCGGTTACTGCGTTATGGTGGAGGTTGCTAAAATAGTTTTAGCAATGCATTGGTGCGGGTGAACTAAGGGAGAACAGTACATAATGCACCACTGGGGTAAAATGGTCCCGCGTGGATTTTCGTTGCTTTTCCGTTAATAATTCTGCGATTTTATGTGACACAGAATTCTAGTACAAAAACTGAACTAGCAATGTTGTTCGTTAAATTCACGGATAGCTATGAAAAACAGCACGGGGCCATTTTACCCAGGGGTGTGTTTTGAATCATCCAACCCTACTCTAACCTGAAGCTGGAAAAATCTTGCTTCCAATGGTCCTTGCGGCCATCAATAATTTTCTTCCATGGCAGTGGAATTGAGACTGATGCATTTATTCAACGATGAGATGACCATAGATTTCAATGAATGACTGAATGAAATGGAGCAAAATTAAACAACACAACCTAACACTTCGTCCATACGAACTGAGGACTAAGTTGATTTCAGGCATTTATGTAAGGAGGGATCCGGTTTAATCGTTAATCCATGTTCGATTATTGAAGTAGCTATTGATCGAAACATTATTCATTATTCATATGCTGGATGGAGCAGTAGAGGTGGGAAGGCAAAGTAAGCTGAATGGAAAAACTGTTACGTTCGATTCAGTTACTGCTGTGTTGTTCTAATTAGGTACGCACGGAGTAGATGGTGAAACTACCTGTTGGAGGTAAGCTGAAAGCAGGATTATGATAAAACAAACCACTTTAAACTTCATCGAGGCAAAGCAGCAAAGAATGGCGTTTTTTTATAACGATGATCTAAAATCGACTAATGGATTCATCCAATTAACATTAATTTATTTAAATGACCTAAGCTGAATATATACTTAGGTTGCCAATTAAACACAACACAAAAGCAACTCGATATTTTATTCAGGTCCTTGAACAAATCGCAACCCTTAATCAGTCTCCAGTTTCTACCAGCTGCGAAAAGGCACCAATCACACTAATGCTTGGCACGTTTCTTCTCTTGATATTATACTTTTTACTCTGGATGACTGTGGCAATCAGTCTGCTGGGGGAACTGAGCAGCACGAATTCGTTCAGAGTGAGCCGTGGATCAACTTGGAGGCTTAGAATTGTAGAGAGCAATGTGAAAAGTTGTACGTACGATTCAACGAAAACGTGAGATCATTAATAATACAAATCCTTTCTTGGCATCTATCTTTAACATAGCACACTGTACATTGATATTTTTCCAACGTCGAAAACATGTTTTAGACAACTGGAAGTTTCACTTGAATTTTTTACTACTACGGTAGTTCTGAATTTGAAATGCAGGCGCCTAGATGTGTAGTTTGGAAATGCATTTCAAAATCAATATTAGATGCTCTATATATATATTTCATTCATCAGCCACCTTCATTCGTTCCACAGCTCGCTTTCTATGGTGTTTCATGAATAGGCACTTTTCTTTTTGCAGCCTCTACAAGAAGCTTATGAGCAGGGGTGCTAGATATACAGATATGTCTGTATTAATATAGTCATTTTATCATGCAAACAGATGTCATTCAGAATACAGACATGGATAAGTATCCATCAACATCTAAAAATAGTTTCAATAAAGAATTGACATGCTTAAAACATATATATGTATTGTACAGTAGATATGTGCCGAATTGCTGGGATGTTTCTACTACTCGGGTGAAAATGTTAAGGACAACATTCAAAGTGTTTTATGTTACTTCATACGCGAAGTTAGCGATTTTCAGAGTTGGTTGGAAATGCTAACATGAAGCTTTAGTGTGATAATTTATTAGCTAGAGAATGATCTTTAGAAGAGGGAAGGTGGATAGTTCCGTTAGAGTACAGCAGTATGAACATTAAATAGAAGTTGAAAACGAGCGAAGGGTTGTTGCGTTCTGTACCATCATCAGCATTGTTGCATTGCTAATAAATTATCACACTAAATCTTTATGCTAGCATTTCCAACCAACTCTGAAAATCGCTAACTTCGCGTATGAAGTAACATAAAAAACACTTTGAATGTAACAACTCAAGGCGGGAGTAGCCGTCAACAATGCTGATGATGGTACAGCACGCAACAACCACCCTACTGCTTTTTCTCTGAGATGACCACGTTGGTCATGACGAGAGGAGCAACACAATAGTTGGGTAAAGAAGAATTTTGCATTATAACACACCATCGACTGGAAATGCTCTCGCAAACGTGGGGCTTTAGGTAGTGATGAGACGTCGCTAGAACTATTCCACAGCCGCAGTCAGTTATGAGCAGAAGTCCCAAGTAACAATCTAAATGCTTGGAAGATTTATTCTTATTTTATCATTGTTTTATCATAGCATCCCTTCCAGCCTGTGGTTGTATTACGGTTTTGTGTGCTTGTCATAAAATCAGGCCGTCAAGTCGTCTATAAAATTGTTTTATGACTACTAAATTAAAACTCAGACTTCATAGTTTTAAAGGTAGCTGTAAGGTGGTTCTGCATCACTACTTATAACTGAAGAATAAAACCAAAACAAAACATACAATTATGTTTTATGGTACACTTTTTATGACCGATATAAAACTTGAAGCAGTCTTAGACCTTCATTAAAGCTTCATTACAACTATCATCTTTATCAGAGGCCTAAGATTCACAGATAAGAAGTATACTGCTACAACAAAAAATACTCTGAAATTTTTTGTCATTATAAAAAACAAATCTATTCAGATATATGAAATGAAAACCCCTTCAGTGCTTCTGAACACGATGAAGATGAGACGATCGACAATATGAAACTCCTGGAGGAACTACAGTTATACGATCCCTACATAAGGCACAGTGCGGTGAAGGAGCTCTTAAAAATATTGAACAAGCGGCTTTCCGATACACTTCCGAAAGATCCACGAACCCTTCTTAAGCAAACCCCACACGTATCAATATATTGACGCGAAGGGGAATTATTGACATTAATATTGATGATGTGAATACAGAAATATTGTCAATATCGATGTTTTGACGTCAATATTGAATGTATTGACAATCAAATTATTGTCAATAAAAGCAATCGTGTACGGTCCACATTAAACCAACGCCGACAGTTTCACTAAATCCGTTTGGAGATGGCCAGTATTGATATCATGGCTTTAAACCTTGTATTGAAAAAGCTTTTAGTGGATCCAATAAGCATTTCTTACATCTTGATTACAAGCGAAAATAGGAGGATCGCTTGGAATGTTGACTTTTTGACAAGTGGTCATGGTTTTTGTTTTGTTTTGATTCGCTGTACCGAATAAAACCAGCAAGCTAGTTATATAGCTTAAATATAACTTAACGCTCTCAATTTGGACTATGAAATGCTAAGATACAACCATTAGATGTATGTTATGCTATAGAATTCCAATCTAGGAGAATATGTTATATTGAAGTATTTTTAAGGAGTAGCAAGTTATAACGAAAAAAAATGTCGCCGTATGAACAAATTTCACACAGTATGAATAATTACGCTTTAATTGATAGGCAATAAAACACTTTCATACATCTATGTATAATTAAATAATATGTGACTGGTTATTGCTCAACAGTAGTAACAGTTTTGTACTAAATAGATAATCTTTGAATGACTCTTTAATGCATGGTGCTAATGCAGACAAGTTATTTTAGTATTCATATGGCGCACTAAATTTATGCTCCTATTTGATATAATAATCACCATAAATATTGCACGGCATGCTGTGAAGCATATACAGATTGGTTTAAAATTATAATAAAGTCGTCTTATTTTCAATGTACAATAATATCAGCCATTATTACCAACTGACAAGGATCATGATTTCACATCAAACATCGAAAGAATAAAACCACAATAAAATATTCCTCAATATTAACTATCATCCAAAAACCCCAACTTAAAACCTTCAAAGTTGTCAAAATGTTTTGCGTATCATGTTTTATCAACTTCTTCAGGAGCGATTTATGCGGTTGTAAATTAGTTTTATGATAGTCATTAGAAGGCTGTTAAAACTTTCTGACCTGGAGGAGGTTTTATGTTTTCATTTTTAACAATCACGTCTAGAGTGTGATAAAACTGACATAAATCCTATGCTCCTAAAGTAGTACGCATATCAAGTTTTAATGACTGCATTAAAACTGGGCCAATTGGCCATGACATGGCTGTATTGCGGTTCTCAGGAGATTGTTAAAGCAATGTGGTCGTCAGTGAAGGTTTTATAATTTGGTTATATCAACTGCTATAAAACTTAAATAAAACAAAAATTGTTGCTTGGGGTAGGACGCACATCTTTTGCCTGTAGACTTGAAGACATACTTCAAGTCTCCGCGTACATCGTACGGGTTAGGCAAAAGATGTGCGTCTGACTTTAAAAACTGTCGCATTAATGGCCCTTCGCTCATTTTCAACTTCTATTCATTTTTCATACTGCCGTACTCTAACGGAACTATCCACCTACCCTCTTCTAAAGTTCATTCTCTAGCTAATAAATTATCACACTAAAGCTTCATGTTAGCATTTCCAACCAACTCCGTTAAGGACAAATTTACAAATAGACTTAAGTGCTTTGGAAAAAATGACTTCTCATGAGAGTTCAGATGAAACTTCGATGACTTCTAGGAAATGATTATAGAAGTTTATATTTAATTGAATCATTTAAAAAAATTCTCTGTTGCAGTGTCTGCAAGTCCCTACAGTTTCCAGCACGTTTCTGGAGTTCCCAACACGTATCTGAACCTCTCTGGAATCCTCTAAACAGCTCTAAAATGTACATATCCTCTATTATTCACTTTAAAGATCATCTAAGTTCACTGAATCTATATGTGGTTCGTCAAAGCTCTCAGGAGTTCTTCATGCTTCTTAGCTCCTTCGATTAATTATCTCCCTGATTATCAAAGAATTTATCTTAGACGTTTAGCGAACATCTTGTAGATTTTGATAAATTTACTGAATTTCAAAGAACGGCTGTGGCCTTCAAAGAAAGTCAGTCAAATTTGGAGAAGCACAAGGAAATTCATTGTAGTTTGGAAAATCTTAAAAATACTCAGGAAATACCTACAAGCTGACTGGGTGAATTACAGCAGAGTTTAGTGAGCTATAGGGAAATCTGAAAAATTAAAGAAAAAATTCCTAAATTTTAAACTTGAAATAAATTCAGTGAATTTTGCAGAAGGTCAAAGAACATTATTGAAGTTTTGGTAATGAGCAGTTCCAGGCCAAATAGCAAGAAAAATAATAATTTTTGACTCGGCCTATTCTAATCTGCATGAAACATTATTGTTTATTAATTGGACCATGTATTTTTTTCAAAATGATGTCTTCTAATCTCATCTAATCCAACACCAACACAGCCAGTTCTTGAAAGCATCATGGAAAATGATATATATATATATACCTACATAATTTTTCTTACCTATTTGATAGGGGAAATGGCTCTAATGTTGGCCTATGGATCTAAGATTAGGCCCATCGCTAAAAATCTGCTTTTTATGAATTTTATCTAGATGAACGCGTCATTGGGACGGTACCAATGGATTATTTAATCGCGAATGAAAATTTAGTCAATTGTTGGAATAATGTATGGGCTCAAATTAGGGGCATTCAGGCTGACATTACATCCATTTCCCCTTTATGTTTCACATCAAGATGCGTCACACATATCAAAACGGACAGGCCTTCTGTGCAGCATTTAAGGGACAAGATGATTCAGAAAACATCGGGCCTGTTTAAATCGAAGATTTAAACAAGATACTTCAGAATCCAATAAATGGATGAAACGTGGATATCTCGTACCGTCCGTTCCGATTTTGGTAATTATATTATTGGTTGGTCGTTAGAAGCATCAAAGCAAGAAAGGTTAAGTGATACTCCATTTTCTTCTGACGGTTGGGGCATGAGCACTAACTCTTATCCATCCTTTTATGATTTATGGCTATAGCGCCATTACTCGCTTTCTGAAAAGAGAAGAGGAGAGAAAAGGAGAAGAACAAAGGGGAAAGGATTATGTGAAATCTATGAACATAAACAATATTTTTGATTTGAAATATATAATGTAGAAATGCATAACGGCGCGGTGGTCACTACCCGAGTCTTGTCAAGATTATCAAGTCATAAAAAGTAACAAGGACTAAAATGTGATCCTTTGATTACTGGAAAATCCTGATTCCCTAGTTTTCATGACTAAGGTTCGGTGGTAGATCTTATACCAGTAACGCACCACAAAAAGGTGATCTCCCAACGTTACTGGTTTGAAAAGATAAAAATTTACAAAATGGAACGAACTCACCAAGTTTAGCCAATTGAACCTGAAGGCTGCCAGACATGTGTTGATGTAGAAGTCGAAATTGTAGACGAAGCTTCAGAAAGATCAGCTTGACGGATGTATGTAGTCAATTTTTGATGTACATTGGCAAGCCTTTTCGTGGTCAATAGTCGTTTTTTTTTCAAAATGGCGTCTTGGACATTTTCCAATAAATTTTAGCACGAAATCGTCACTTCTGATCAAAATGATGTCTGAGACAAAGTACCTAGTTGAAAAAAGTACATCCTCTCTGGGAAAAATATACCCAGTGATTTGTTTCAGAAACGTTGAGTTAAAATTCCAATAATGTGTTTAAATCTGAAATACAGTGCTTTCCTCATTTTGTCAGCCCCTCCTCAAATTTGAGGCCGACAGAAACGGGAAGCTGACAAAATCTGATTTTTTCTTTGATCTTAATTATTACAGAATGAAATTGTTATACTTATTACTATTATTTATGAAAACTCTCCTATATCATGAAATAATTAGAATTATTGTGTAAATTTTCCCTTGATAAAAAATATATTTAAACCTTAAAAGAAGAAAATTGTATATATGTGTGTGTGTGTATTTTTATATAGTAAGGTTTAGGAAAGCTTCAAGAAGCCTGGCCTGTAGTGTAGTTGGCACGGTGTGGTATCCACTAGTTGCCTACCCAACTAACATTTTCAACTTTGTAAGCCAACTTTTCCAGCATTGTGCTTTAAAGTAGCTGAAAAGAAACTGCAGATACAGCTACAAGCAAAAGCTAGCAAAATAGTTTTGGAGAGCGTTTACTCAACTTTCTCACAACCATTATACAATTTGTCAGTCGCACTGAATAACATCAGCCAATAAACGCTAATGTCACTTCTATGCACACACTAATCAACGTTCAACTTGTAGCTGCAAAACCAAGCTAACAAAGTGAATATATTACTCATTTGATAGCTTCTACACAACCAACCACTCTTGCTGAATAACATAAACATCAAAAGTGCTTTTTCAACAACTAAACATCCTGTACTCAGCTTATAAACTGTGTTAGAGCAACTTCGGAAGCATTTTCACAGTCAACTAGGTTTATTTTTAGACGTGTGCAGTTTTACAGCTTTTACTCTGCTCTTTTATAACTAGTCGAGAAAAGTGATTCGTGTGCACTATTATAAAGCCTCTACTCAGCGATTTTGTTGTAGAAGGGAATGTTGATTTGTTTACATAAGTTCAAAGTGTTGGCGTAGCACAGTTGGTAGTGTCAAGGTTTGCCAATGAGGTCGTCTCGAGTTTGATTCCAGCTTCCGGTGCAGGGTAAATAGTTTGGTGATGATTTGTAACTAATTTCGATTAATTTGATTCACAGAAAAATAAACTCAATAAATTCCTTCATAAAAAAGCGAAAACAGTATTTAACCCGGCTTCAAGAGAAAGCTGTGTAGTGATTATTGGATAACCGGGAAAAGTTTGAATAAGCGCCTTTCAAGTTCACACACAACTAAACAGCAGGATAACAGGCTGTATAGAAGCGTTAATGGATATGCAATAAGAGCTTCTCCCGACCGTTCCAACAGCCATAAGTAGCTGACTAAGTTCGCCAGATTTGCTTGTATAGAGGTTGCGTAAAGGTTTCCTCATATCGTATAACGTTTGAATACAGCTTGAGGCTGTATAAATGAAATGAGTAAAGCGTTTACATTGTGAAAATTGTTAGTTGGGTAGTGCAGCTCAACTAAAACCCATTCGTTACTCTCTCCTCTACCTGGAACCCCCTCCCTCTCCGGCACCACTGTGAAGTGACTACTTCGGGGGGTAGCTGTGCTCATGCACTTCTGATACTCTCAGCGCTAGCTGGCGTTGCTGGATCGCTGATCTTCTCTCCATTTACGCTGCAGCTCCGACATAATCTGCGTGTCTGCTCTGTTGACGGCATTCCAAGTACCCTCCTCTCGACACATTTCATCGACGACTTTCTCCACGTTAAGGACGGGCATCTCCCTTCGTACTGTCTCGAACCTTGGACAGTCGAAGACCACATACGCCGGCGTTTTATCGACGTTGCCACACTACGGACAGAGGGGTGACGCTGCGGGTCCGAACGGATGCAGGTATTTCCTGAAGCAGCCGTGGCCGGACAAGAACTGCGGTAGGTGGAAGCTGACTTCTCCGTTTTTTTCTGTTCACCCAGGTCGAAATAATCGGTATTATTCTATGTGTCCACCTACCGTACTCGCTGTCCTCCGCCAGGGTGTTGCCGATAGGGATCATTCCGGCGATAACGCATACTGCTTCCGACGAGATGGTTCTGTACGCACTTACGACTCGCGTGGCCATGAGCCGGAACGTACTTCTCAGTTTCCTTTGGTTCTGCTTAGTTTCCAGCGCCTCCATACCTCAGTATCGACGACGACACACTGGACTCTTGCTACTGCTGAGACCAGCGTTGTTCGGCATGATTCTAGCTATCGCGTTGATGGCCTTCGAAGCCTTCTCACAGGCATATTCGACGTGGCTGTTGAAGTTTAGCCGGTCATCGATCATCACTCCCAGGTATTTCAACACACGCTTAGAGGTTATGGCGTGCTCCCCGACGGTGATTTCTGCCCGCTGTACCACTTTACAGTTACTGAGCAATAACACTTCCGTTTTGTGGTGGGCTATCTGCAGCTTCGCTCCTTGCATCCAGTTACCAATCATGTCGATCGCCTCGGTTGACAACACTTCCACCTCTTCCAGCGTCTCGCCTGTAACCGTCAAGACGACGTCGTCCGCAAAGTCAACGATCTCAACTCCTTTGGGCAGCTTGAGCGTCAGCACGCCATTGTACATTCCGTTCCACAGCGTGGGACCTAGAATGGAGCCTTGTGGAACTCCCGCCGTGATTCTAAGCGATTTATGCCCCGTGTTTGTCGCGTAGACCCGGTTCTATGGAGCGCCTTGGCGATGGCCTCCCAGCTGGCGCTATTGAATGCATTCTTCACATCAATCGTAATCACGGCGCAGTATCGATTTCCTCCCGCTTCTGTTTGGAAGCTTTCTTGGGACTGTCAATCACTGTCCAAATTGCATCCACCGTTGATCTCCCTTTCTGGAATCCGAACTGCCTCTCCGACAATCCGTGTTCACTCTCCGTGCATTTCGTCAGCCTGTTCAGGATGATCCTCTCCAAGAGCTTTCCGACAGTATCCAGCAAGCATATTGGCCTATACGATGCAGGATCCCCCGGCGGTTTTCCGGGCTTCGGCAACAGCACAAGCTTTTGTATCTTCCACCTATCAGGGAACTGACCCTCGTCCAGACATTTCTGAAGCACAATCCTTAACATGTCCGGGAACTTCTTCAACGCGACGTTGGGAATTCCATCTGGGTCTGCAGTTTTCTTCGCCTTCAACCCTGTCGTTGCTGCTAGGAGTTCCTCGTTGGAGACTTGTTCAACGTTGTCTCCATCTTCCTCGCCATATGGTGTAGGTGGCCAGGTCGTTGGGTCATGCTGTGGGAAAAATTCCTCCACGATGACTTTCAGCTTCTTGGGACACATTTCAACCGGCATCATTGGATCTCTGATCTTCGCCATCGCGACTCGGTATGTGTTGCCCCAGGGGTTGGCATCGGCATCTCGGCACTGCTCCTTGAAACTGTTTGACTTGCTTAGTTTTATCTTTCGTTTTAGTGCAGCCTTGGCCGCTCGGAACACCACCCTGCGCTCCTTTCTGACTGCTTCAGTCCTTGCTCTCTGAACGCGCCTTCTGGCTCTGAGACAACTAGCACGGAGCGTGCTAATTTCCTCGTTTCACCAGTAAGCTGGACGCCGCCTGTTCGTTGGCTCCAGTTATCTCGGCATAGTCGTGTCACATGCCCTTGCTAATGATTCGGTCAACTCGTTCGCGCTTAGACCCGGGACGCTGCTGTCTACCTTTAGAGCTTCGATGAAGAGATCTTTATTGCCTTCGTCTTCCACTTCCGCTCGCTTACTTTCGTCCTCCGCATTTCCACCGGTGTCCGTTCGCCGATACTGTACCGGATCGTCTGATGGTCACTATGGGTGTACTCTTCGTACACTCTCCAGTTCATATTTGCCACTAGTGACGTACTGCAGCAAGTGACGTCGATAATGGATTCCCTAACATCCTTGCGGAAGGTGCTGATGGTTCTTAAGTTGGCCAGGGTGATGTTCAACTTTGCAGAGCTTCCAGCAGGTAGACATGCTCACCCAATCCACTACCCAAGCATTGAAATGACGACTGGTTTCCGTCCAATGAGCTCTCCTCTCCGGTGAGGCCATCTAGCATCTGGTGGAACTGCTCAATTGTCCATCTCGGGGGTGATTTTGGCGATCACGAAACCTTCGTATGAACCCGCCACCACTTGTTGAATGGGATACCTAAGTAAATGTAAATTTTTTTAAAGACCGTAGAATAGTTCTAGCGACTTTTATCACTACCTAAACCAGAAGTAACAAAAATAACTTTGAATGTAATCTAATCTAATTTTTTGCCATCGAATTCGGAGGATTAGCATTTTAGCGATAAATGTTGAGATTCGATCTTATTTCCAATTTATTGTATACCTAATGTGTTCTATAACAGTTTATTTAACCTTTGTATGACTGGTTTTGGTTGTAAAAAAGTTTACTCAACATAATTCTATGCATTAATGTTACTTGGGTAAGAAGCGTGCCAGTTATGGCATTAGTGCTTCCCTAATTGGCACTACGGCCTCAACAAAATGATAATTTGGATGTGTTAGCCCGAATGGTTAGTTAGAGGATCACTAGTATTACAACTGGCAAACTTCCTCTATCCACTTTAATACTTTTAAGGTCTTTCATGAGATTGTGTCTGTTTCACTTAGCATGAAAAAGCTTATGAATTGTCATATTGATATATGATCTAGATATTTTGTCTTCGTTTAAAGATTGGATTTGGTCTTCTTATGTATTCAAAATTTCTAGTTTGTTTGGAAAGTTACCCAGACACGCTTCTTGCGGTCAAGTGTGGCTTAATTCTATCTAAAAAAATAAACTGCAAAGAGCGATCCATCCAAAACACGAACAGACTAATAAACCTGAGTAGCAACTTGAGGGGCCTCAGATAGTTTATGGTCCAGACAATAAAGGGACCATGCCGGAGGCGGTGCGTTCGATTTCCGGTCTGGTTGAGGAAATTTTGACGTATTTGTACTTCCCTGGAGATAAAGAATCATTGTGCTTGCCACACAATATATAAATTCATGTATTGGTTGGCATAGAAAACGTTCCATTCGTCTAGAATATCAAGTTGAAAGGAGGAAAAACACCCGTTACAGAAACAAAAAAGTTTAGAAAAGGAAAAATCAACGCACCCGGATGTAGGGTTCGATATAAAGGCTGACTAAAAGTAAACTGGTACGCACAAAAAGACCTGCAATTCGTTATTCAATAAGTTTAAAAAGTCCATTAATGGTTGCTTTACAGAACTTTTATTAAAACTTCAAAGTTATAGCATTAGATGGTTACATTTCTCCAGTTCGAACGAAATCTCAAACCCTCCCCTTGATGGAGCCCATCAGCGCCCGTACAGTGGAAACGGACACGGAATCAGCGCTTGTCTTCCATTTCGCCCGCATTTGCTGGATGTCCTTGACTGCCCCGCCACTACGTCGAAGTCGCTGCTTTGAAATTGCCCAGTCGAAATTCCGGGCAATTCGGAGGATTCATTAGCTTGGGGACAAAATAGATCTTGTTGGCAGCATACCACTCCAGAACCACCGTGGAGGCAGCAATACACGCTTTTTCAGGCATTCTTCGATGTAAACTTCGGATGTCATCGTCGAGGATGTGACGAATGGTTCCGTTTTCAGGCCACAACTGCAAATCGCTTGCCAAATCATGACCTTCTTCTTCGCGAACTTGTCGGCAAACACGAACTTAAATGTTCCCGCGATCGCGATGTAAAACTTTTCACCGGAAAGCTGCTTAAAATCGAGTTTGAAGTATGTTTCGTCATCGATAAAATTTCAGCCCTTGTGTTTCGTTAAAACACGGTCGTTCAAGAGCCTTGCATACTTTTTGGCCACGGAATTCTGCTTCATGTGCCGGTGCTGATGCTTACTGGCTTTGTATGACTTGTATCCTTCCCTGGCAACGATCTTCCGCACCAATTGAGAGTTGGCGTTGTACCTTCTGGCCACATCTCGGATCGAAACACCGGGGTTAGCTTTAACGCACCTCAACACCTGCTGATGATCCCTGGTTCCAGTTTTTCGTAGGTCCGTAGGTCCGTAGATCGTAGGTTTTGAGCACTCGACAAACTGTTGTTTTCGGCATCTTTAGCACTTTAGCCAGCTTGGAACCGGACCACTCCGGATTTTCCAGGAGTTTGTGCACAATATTGTTTCTTCTTTCGAGTTCCATTTGACGTTATTTCAGAACGCGATCGACTACTTTGATCAAACTTGCACCAGTTGTTCTCTATACACGGTTAGAAAAAAGTACCCAAACTTAAGATCTTTTCACTCATCTCGGCACTATAGTGCAGGAACTCAAAAGTAGGTAAAGCGGGTCAAAGTAATTTTCATTTACTTGTGTGAATTTGTATGGAATTTTCCACTAGCTTTCTACCCAAAAGTAAGTTACTAATACCCAAAAGTAGGTAGACATGATTGTACTCAACGTTGAGTTCCCACACTTTACTACCCCTGTTGGGTGGTTTTACTCCTCCATTTTTGACAACATTAGAAGGAGAAAAGGATACAAACTAGTCAAAAGTAGGTAAAAGTGAACTGGCCGTTGGGTACTTTTTTCTTACCGTGTAGAAGTGCAAACAAACCACTGTCAAAGATTATCGATTCCCAACACTAGAGGCGTGCTAGCGGCGCGCGAGGGGCGTACCAATTTACTTTTAGTCAGCCTTTAATCCGACTTAGCGTTAGCGTTAGCGTCCAGAGAGTTGGCAATCATCTGATGCCAGCAAAAATGGTGAAAAGAACTCTGAAAATATTCAAATAACTAACCAACCAACCAACTCTGAAAATCGCTAACTTCGCGTATGAAGTAACAGAAAAACACTTTGAATGTAACAACTCAAGGCGGGAGTAGCCGTCAACAATGCTGATGATGGTACAGCACGCAACAACCACCCTACTGCTTTCTCTCTGAGATGATCACGTTGGTCATGACGAGAGGAGCAACACAATAGTTGGGTAAAGAAGAATTGCATTATAACACACCATCGACTGGAAATGCTCTCGCAACGTGGGGCTTTAGGTATTGATGAAAACGTCGCTAGAAATATTCCACAGCTGCAGTCAGTTTATGAGCAAAAGAGGGACGCACATTTTTTGCCTGTAGACTTGGAGACATACTTCAAGTCTCCGCGTACATCGTACGGGTTAGGCAAAAGATGTGCGTCTATCTTTAAAAATTGTCACATTAATCGCCCTTCGCTCATTTTCAACTTCTATTCAATTTTCATACTGCCGTACTCTAACGCAACTATCCACCTACTCTCTTCTAAAAAGATCATTCTCTAGCTAATAAATTATCACACTAAAGCTTCATGTCAGCATTTCCAACCAACTCTGAAAATCGAAACTTCGCGTATGAAGTAACCGATAAGCTTGAAAACAATCTGGCAACGCTGGTTACCTGGCTAACCTCAAAAATAATTATTTTTAACGCTTCATATATATTTTCAAACATGCTAGGTATCTGTATTCAAGTTGAAAAATACTGCTGGTACCAAACCTCATCACCTTTCCTCCATCATGTTTATTATCATAAATCCTGTATCATACACAACTCATATTTATTTTCAATTTGCCATTCATCCTTCATTCACAGATTTCGATCTAGACGATGACGACACCTGCCGGGCGGCAGTGCGAATGTTTCTTCAGTGCAACCTGGTACAGCAGTTCCACATTCCGTACGATGTAAGTACAATGCATCCTAAACCACCATTCCTACTTCCACAGCTCTCCTCTACTAGGTATTTCCACAAACACATACAGCAGCGTCCTCGAACAATCTCGGTTTTCCAGTTGAATAGCTTGCATTAGTAGGGTAGAGAAATACTTCGGCATATGCGCCCATTCCCGTCGTATCGAGCAGAAACATCAAATGATTTTGACGTGAACGGATGAATCGTACGTTAAGTATGACAGTTTAATTGAAAAGCAATGTTTCTGCCTTCATCCGTATGCCGAAGGGAATCCAATGATGATTCAATGTGTTTGAATGGTATTTGAATTAAGAAGCAGTGTTAGATTTTCAAGAATATCTTAACAATTTGGGGCTCTTTACCAAATCTGGCGGGACGTACAGAAAGGTAAATAAATTTAGATGATAGAAATTTTCCACTTTTTGTTCAACCCGTTCGCGGGTTGTGCTCAGTACGACGGAAATTAGATCTTAACCCTATGTAGGTACCTATGTGATTTTTCTGTAAGAAATCGTTTGTCACATCCGATAACAAATGGCTCGCGTGACTGCTAACTAATAGAATTATGGCATGAATGGGACCAAGCCACCTTTTACAAAGTACATTTTACATTAGTAGGGTGAATTCAAGAAAGCTCAATCAGCTTACCTGCCCATGCCCACGTTTAAATGACCAACCAGTGCCAGATAACGGTCAACAACGTTCTCGACTGCATGCACCTAACTAATTCTGTGCGGAAACGACCATCACGAGAGGAAACTCTCAGCGATGAAAGTGCTTTGTTTTTATTTTATCCAGATCCATCATGACACGACATCCGTTCCGGTAGGAATAAAGCGTGCATCCTAAAAAAAAACATAGTTCATTTTTAAGTGGAAAAAAAGGAAAACACAAAACTAACCTACCACTTATCTCGCACTGTTCCGCGCCCGTTGACGTTGATCTGGTTTATTTTGTGTTGAAAATGATAAAAAAAAATACTATGCAAGACCAGTGAAACATTGAATGGAAAAAGCTTTTAATGCACCGCTTGTCCAGCTTTCCATACACTCGCGGCTGCTGCTAACGACCTGTTTCAGTAAAACATGCGGGATCCATCAGTTCTGTTTTTGTCTGACTGTCACCCGCCTGTGGGATGAAGTTTATACGACTAGCTCAGCTCAGCAGCTTTGAATATATCCCTCGCACTCACAACCTCAAAAACTACTCGTAAACTCGACACGATGATAAGCAGGTGTGGGTGGATGTGGGTGGATGTGGGTGGTAAGGAAAACTTTCACCCAACAAGCAACGTTGTCCTCATCGTCAACGTCGGTTTTGTGATTCAGCTCTCTCTGTGTAGTTTTCTCCTCCCCACCTTGCGATAGTGGGAGAATGACAAACTAAGAAGGACAGCATAATGACGTTTTCAGTACACTTCCTCTTGCACAGGGTACACTATTATGCTCACGTTGTTGAGTGGATCTACCAGAACAATACGGTAGACAAAATGACTTTAATTCAATTCGGTTGAACGAAATTATTGCTCAATATTGCAATTTTGTTACAGATGAACTTTCTCCGGGTAAAGCTTCCAGTTTCCAGCAAAGAGTTCTTGAGGTAAAAATTTACTTTAGCATAAGCTCCCAGTTTCGTCCTGTAGACCAGAAAACTTCAAATATATCTATGATTTGGAACGATAGATTAGTTGATAAGCTACAACACACAGCTTTTAAGAGCACAAAGGATGAATACTAGTGAGTTATTCCACGCCAACTGAAGAATAGGAAAAATTCAACCTTCTCCGATTTTCATGAAACTTTGTATAATTGTTTGTTATGGGGGATATTTTTTTTATAAAATATTGTTGATTTAGGTTTGGTATAAATAACATTTTCAAGATATTTAAAAAATATATCAATCTTCTAGACTCAAAATGAAATCTAGCTCGCCTACATCGATTATACTATCAATATTCACATTGACAAAGTTGATGTACTTAATGAACGTTTTTAAAATATAATTTCTTCTCGCTGTTATCATGTTACAAGATTGGGCGTAGTGATGTTCGATTACTACTCGATTAATCGAGATAATCGATTATCTGTTAAAATAATCGTTTAATTTTTAATATATTGTTCAATGCCTCGATTATCTGCTAATCGATTAATTGACTTCGATTATTGCACGATTATTTAAATTTTCATTGGAAGTAGGAGTTGAATTTATTTAAGTATATATAAACCACCAAGTCAACAGAGCATCGATTAAACTATGTTCCATCCCAACTTGAAGTTCAGAACGTCTATTCTCTAAAGTAGATCAGACAATGAACCATTTAGTCAAGGCTATTTTTCAGGCAGATGGCGCTGTCCCATTGGTAGTGAGTAATAAAAATCCCCATATAGAAATTTGTATAAGTGGAATAAATACGCTTTTGATGCAAATTCAAGTTAAAAGAAGTTGACGACCTCCTAAAGAAATAATTCATAGACTTTGGCGTTCACTTTTTTTCTGGGAAATTTGATAAACAAGCTAGAATTAAATAAAAAAGTTTTTTCCCATACTTTTTTTTAACCGCTTTACTACCAGTCCCGAAAGCGCCAAAAATTTAAATTTGAGGAAGAAAATTCTCTCTCACGAGCTCAATATCTCACCATACCATGTATTTAATTTGTGATTTCCCTCTCACAGACTACAACATAGAGTACCTGACATGACACTGCAAAACATGTCTGGTACCTCTACCGGATTAATATCCGAAGTCCCTCAAAAGGAAATCTGTGTTTTTGTCCAAAAAAATCTTTTCATCTTAGGTTTTGTCCGGAAAATCTGTGATTATATCTGTGTTGTTAATTTATTCATTGAATCCTTAAAAATGTCCTTTGATTAGTGATTGAGCCAGTTTTATAAAAAAAAATAGATAAAAACATATGTTCATAATTACTTATGGCTTGACAAAAAAGGAATACTTCTGACAGTTCTTATTCTCCTTTTCTAACCGCAAAAAAGCAAAAAGTTGATGATGATAAAATTTCACAAAAGTGAAAAAATGTTTTGCTTTAAACATCTCAAGTTTCATTTTGTTTTTAATGTTTGATCATATTTTAAAAATCTGTGTAATCTGTTTAAATCCTAAAAATCTGTTATCTGTGAATACAGAATCTTGGATTTAAAACTCTGAAAAATCTGTAGAAATACAGATTGATCTGTAATTTTGGTAACCCTGGTGTGAGGGGTGAGCTATTTTGTGTGCAGAATGTGTGCAAAAGGAGGGACGTCGGATGTTAATCTAAATGCATATATAGAGCAGGTCTGGTACGCTTTGCACTGCTCTGTCTTCTATAAACAATTAACGGAAAACAGATTATGCGTAGTTTCCGATAGATGTCACTGCAAACAATAGCAGCGACATCTGATGGAACATGAATGCAGAAGCTTGACAAAGAGATCAGTACGCTGGCTCGACGATAGCCTTCTCGATGATATGTTCATCCAGATCTTTTTTCAAATTGATGCCTGAATGGTTTCGTTCCACTCTGAGTAGCTCAGTTTGTTCCAAGTAGAAACGATGGATTTGATCGCTGGAGCGGTTTTGTTGGTGTAGTGTGGAAATAAGAGAATTTTCAGTGAGAGAAGTTGTAGGCGATCGGCGGGAGGAGGAATATTTTGAGCGAAAAGGGACTGATAATAGGAAAGGGAAACGATCTCCTGCAGGTGACGGTTGACTAGAAGCGCTTCGCATTCGATCGCCGGCAGTTGCAGTTTCAATCCACCCTGCTCTCTGCTGCGCGCACACTGCTGCATTGACACTCGTGCGGGTAGCTCACGAAAAAGGAAAGTCCCAATCGTTGATGTAAGCTTCGCCGTGTGAGCACATTGCGGTGGAATAACAGACGGAGAGGCACCACACCTTCACTGTGATGAAGATGTTCAGCAGTAGCACTTTCTGCTGCAGGGAAAGGGAGCGCATGTTATGTAACCATATGAGTTGCGAGATGCTGGATAATAAAGCGTCCCAGTATAGTTTTACCATCAGCCGCACTGCGTTGGTGAAAATAACGCCCAGTACCTTGACATTCCCCTTTGTCTGCAGCCCTGCTATCGTCAGTGGATCTCCATTGATGAAACCGACATCGATCGCCACTGTTTTCAGCCGATTTAGCATTGCCCCGGATACGATCTCGAAACTACCAAACAGCTGATAAATACGGTCGATCGTGTGTGTTGAGGTGGCAATCATCGTGATGTCATCAGCATACGCAACGCAAAGGTCACCAGCGCACACCAGCGCTCCACCCGTGTGAGGAGAGGAGGAAGATAGAGCACGAGCTGCATCGACATCGGGTCACGATACGGAACGGCTCGGAGAGGCAACCATTTACTAGCAGCCGCGATGAAGAGGCAGCAGCGACTCGAGAGAGCCAGCGGACGAAACCCTGGTCGAAGCCCAGAGAGAGCAGGGCCCGATGCAGAAGCTCATGAGAGACCCGATCGAACGCGTGGTCGAGATCAAATCATTGCTAAAATTCGGCCATTTTGGATCATGTGTTTTATTTTCAAAATGGCATCTTTGACATTTTTCAATATATTCTATGACGTAAACGTCACTTATGATAAATGTAACTTATATAAAAGTAATGTCTATTTGAAATTTGAGATCGTTGAGTTTTTAACAGTTTTTTTTTTTGTTTTAAGTTTTACTAAAAATAACAAAAAAATAACCATATAGGGTAGAAAACTACTTCGGCCTAATCGCTCATTTTGGGCCTATCGAGCAGAAAACATCAAATAACTCCATGATGTTGGCGTTAACAAGCCAATTATCCGTTTGGTACGATACTCTATTTCAAAAGCTACCCAACGAAGTCAATAAGCACGCATGATATGAATGATTGCACCCATTATTCTCAAAATCAAAAGAAACACTCCAACCGATTCAATTTTTATCTTCATCCAATAGGCCGAAGTGAATTCAATGGCGTATCAATGCATTAGGCCAAGTTTAGAATCCATAGGTCGAGCTTAGGGTCAAGAAGGAGTGTTAGATTTTTTACAATATCTCAACAATTTGTTACTCTTTATCGAATCTTACGGTAAATAAAGTTAGAAGGCATCTGCTCTCGAAAAATAGAGGCAATGGGCGCGTTGTGCTTAATGGGCCCAAAATTGGATATAAGCCCTATAATTTCTCAAAAAGACAAAACTTTTCTCACAGTTATGTCTCTGACGATTCGATCAGAAGTGATGTTTACGAGCTACCGTATGCGTGATAATGTTTGCACCATTGAGCAATGTCAAAATTAAAAAAAAATCTCAGAAATTTCGTTTTCTAATCTAATCTAATCTAATCTAACACCAACACAACCAGTTCATGAAAGCATCCTGGAAAATTATAGATTTACCTCCATCCTTTTTCTTGTCTATTTGGTATATTTTGTACATCAGAGATGCGCAAAATATATCAAAACGGCCAGGCCTACTGTGCAGAATTTAAGGGGCAAGATGATTCAGAAACATCGGGCCTGTTTAAATCAAATATTTAAACACGATGCTTCACAGAATCCAATAAATGGATGAAACGTGGACATCTCGTACCGTACGTTCCGTTGTAATAAATAATTGGTCGTTGGGAGCATCTAATCTAAAAAAGTTAAATGATGTTCCATTTTCCTCGAGTGGTTGGGACATGAGCACTAACTCTTGTCTTAGCCCTATATGGCTTATGGTTATAGCGCCATTACCCGCTTTCTGAAAAGAGAAAAATGGAATAAAAGGCCGTACGAGAAATTAAAAGGAGGAAGGAACCCTAGTTCTATCTTCCCTTGCGTAAAAACTGAAAAAACGGGTCTCTAATCAATCGCTAAAAGTTCGCTAAAACTCATAATGACTCACGAACTTTTATTTTTTGTGTGTTTCATAAAACCTCGCAATATTTTTCAACTCTGAATACGAACAGGTCAGAGCTAGATTTCAGTAGAGAGTAATAGAACGAAAATTTAAGAACACATAAATGAAAATAAAAGGAAGATCTCAGCTAGTTTTATTAATTTTGTACTCTTACTGGCCTGCTGCACTACTGTAGAACCAAAGCCACTTCCGGGTTATTTCCAAACTAATTCAAAAATTCTTCAGGCAAATCATGATCATAAAAATGGAATTACAAGGTACAAAACATCAAACGTCTAAAACCAGAAAAAAACACTAGGACGACTCTCATGCCAAATGAACCGATTGGCATATCTATGTTGGAACAAACGCACTCGTTCCCAACCTTTGACAACAGCGCACTCGACATTTGATTTCTCATCAAAATACAGCACGAAAACGGCTCTTCGAAATGATGTCTAAGACAAAGTTGTAGAAACCAAAACAGGAACGAACTCACCAAATGAACGATGGTTTGCCCGTCAAGCAAAAACTTGGAAGACTATTGCATCTCCTAGTTCTAGCTCAACACTTCATTCCATCGGATCTTCAAAGAAACTCTTGCACAATTCGCCTCCAATCCAATCAGAATCATCGGACAAAGTTGCCAATCGCCTAATAACAGTTCTGACGAAAAGGATGCTGATAAAAATAAACACTTTGAAATGCATTTTACCCGATCACTTGCACTTGCTTTGCACTAAAGTTCTTTTCTAGAACTATGTTACTGAGTGGCACATTGTTTCGGGCTAAAACGCGATGCAAAAATCAATGACAGAAAAAATTAAGCCTAAAATTTGACACTCTGAAATTTTTCACGTCCTTACAGCACACTTCGATCCCTCAAAAATTTCGTTTTCGAGCTTTTTTTATTTATTCAATGGGGGGGATGTTTCTCAAAGTCTTAAACTATGTTAATCATCGATCGAGTGTCCACTTGCTGCAATTACGGCCTCCACACGCTTCCGGAATGCACGACAGGTTCTAATATTGTAGTCTGGATCCATTTCTCTCCAGGTACGGGTCAATGCTTGTCTGAGGCTTGCTGTACTCGGGTGGCGTTTAGAACAGGCCTTGGCCTTCATGACGCGTCATATTGAGTAATCCAGCGGATTAAGATCGGGACTGGATGGCGGCCACATATCCTTCGCCCAAAACGGAAGATGTTCCTGCAACCACTTCTGAGTGCGGTTCGAGGTGTGGCACGGAGCCCCATCTTGTTGAAATACAACATTTGGCTTCGGACCGTACTGTTCTTTGATCCACGGAAGAACATACTTACTTAAAATCCCGATGTAGACCTCCGTGTTGACCTTGTCGCCTTCTGGAATGAACAACGGGTCAATTTTTGTTGCCATCGGAAGCCACCAATCCAAACACCATAACGTTAGCAGGATGCTTGGTCAGATACACGTTCTTGTGCTCGTCGGCCACGTCTTTTACCGGAAGAGAACTAATATACCGGTCGGTTCTGGAATTTGATACGCGATCGACGGTAAATATGCTGTCGTTGGTGAACAGGATTACCGGATTTTTTTCGCTTAAGGAAATTCAGGATTTTCTTGCATCGTTCGACTCGTAACTCATGGATGCGGTTGGTAATCATGTGAGTTTTTTTCCGTGCCCTCGACTTCGCCCCGCAATCTTCCTTTACGATCTTCCGTGCCGTAAAGTCACTGATCCCGTGTTCCTTTGCCATTTTCCTTATTGAACGCACTGGATTCACCCGAATCTTCCTTTTGATAGCAGCGATAACCCTCGGAACCCGAGCTGACCTCGGACGACCTGTGGCCACCTTCGCGTATAGTTGTCCTTTCTTTTCGCGGTTAAAACCCTTTTGACGGTCCACCGGGACACTCCCACGGCGATTGAAATATCTTTTTGCGACATTTGCGCGTGGGACAAATCACGAATAGGGGAAACAGCCCTATTGTTGCGGTACGTTAGCAGCGTTAGAAGCCTATTGTTGTGTATGGAGGTCTATATATTAGACCTGTGCGCCGCCGCGCCACGCCACCGCGCTACGCCACCGCGCCACGCCACCGCGCCACGCCACCGCGCCACGCCACCGCGCCACGCCACCGCGCCACGCCACCGCGCCACGCCGCCGCCGCCGATGAAATTGAGCCGGCGCGCCGCCGCAGTAAAATCTTTCACGCCACCGAATAAATTTATGTCACACCGATGAAAAATCCGTTGCACCTTTTCGGTAAAATGCCTCTTGAACGCGTTGACATTATAACTTGTGTGTGGTACAGCGGTTGTCATTTAGTGTTTTGACATTTGTTCGCACTTTCTCGATCCAGCACACAGGAATGAATCATTCGGATCGGATTTACAACCAAGTAACAATCTAAATGCTTGGAAGATTTATTCAAATTTTATCATTGTTTTATCATAGCATCCCTTGCAGCATGTGCACCCAACCGGTGGATGTAAGATTCGCTTACAATTATGTGGGATTCATCATCAGAGGATGTAAGTGGAGACCGCATGAACCGAGGATGCGATATACCTAGCTGCGGTCCGATGTAAGAAAATTGGAGACCGAAAAATGTGGAGTGTATTAGTGAGTGAAATTAATTATGTCGAAAAAATAGAAAAAAAGGTTGCCGACTGGACTCGAACCACGGCCGTTGCGACTATCAGACCTGTGCTTTCTCCACTGCTCTCTCCATGCTTCTGAATATGGTTAGCCCAAAAGCAAACATGAAGCGCTCATTTTCTCGCATACTCGACTTCGTATGCTTTTTCTGCTGGAGAGATTCGAGATAAGTGTGTGCGTCGTTCTACAATGTTCTACAATGTGCGTCGTTCTACAAGCTTACTGGTATAGTCGAAAGCGTAGATGGAACACGAAATAAAAAAAGACAAAAAACCATTACATCGCCTGCATGGTCAATTTCTAACATTCGTTGCGATGTTCATGAACAGAGGATGATAGGAACTGGAACTAACATTCATTGTAATAGATTTTTGGTTTGCGTGTGGTTGTATTACGGTTTTGTGTAGTGGTCATAAAATCAGGTCGTCAAGTGGTCTATAAAACTGTTTTATGACTTCTAAATTAAAACTCGAAGTTCATAGTTTTAACGGTAGCTGTAAGGTAGTTCTGTATCATAGAATTAAACCAGAACAAAACATGCAATTATGTTTTATGGCTTACTTTTCATGACCGAAATAAAACTTGAAGCACTCTTATACCTTCATTAAAGCCTCATTACAACTATCGTCTATATCAGATGCTTTAGATTCACCGATAAGAAAAATACTAAAACAATAATAAAAAAATACTCTGAAAATTGTTACCAATATAAAAAACGTCGAAAATGAGTGCGTGGAAAGTTAATAAATCGAGTGCCTTCAGTGCTTTTGAACACGATGAAGATGAGACGATCGCCAATATGGAACTCCTGGAGCATCTACAGATATGGGCTCCCTCATTTAACATAAGGCACAGTGCGGTAAAGGAGCTCTTAAAAATATTGAACAAGCGGCTTTCCGATACACTTCCGAAAGATCCACGAACCCTTCTTAAAACTACCCAGTCAGTTTCACTAAATCCGGTTGGAGATGGCCAGTATTGCCATCACGGTTTTAAACCTTGCATGTATTGTAAAAGCTTTTAGTGGAGCCAATGAGCATTTCTTACATCTTGATTACAAGAGGAATGTTGACTTTTTGACAAGTTGCCAAGGTTTTTGTTTTGTTTTGATTCGCTGTACCTAATAAAACCAGCAAGTTTGCTATAGAGCTAACATATAACTTAACGCTCTCAAGTGGGACTAGGAAATGCTAAGATAAAACCATTAGGTTTATGTTATGCTTTAGAATTCCAATCTAGGAGAATATATTATATGGAGGCAATTTTTAGGAGCAGCAAGTTATAACGAAAAAAATGTCGCCGTATGAGAAAATTTCACACAGTGTGAATAATTACGCTTTAGTTGATATGCGATAAAACACTTACCTACATCTATGTATAATTAAATAATATGTGACTGGTTATTGTTCAACAGTAATAACAGTTTTGTACTAAATAGATAATCTTTTAATGATTCTTTAATTTATGGTGCTAATGTAGACAAATTAAAAATATCGCTATATGTATGTATGTATGTATGCATCTACAATCCAACTTCCACTGTCCGGCAGTGTTTTTATTGAAGAAAAATGTTTGCAATATAATCTATTATTATCTTATACTGATCCCATTGCAAACAATTTTAGCCCGGAAGTTGAAAGGTGATAGCTCTGTTGAGATTCAGTAACCCACTTCAGAATGCCTGGTCACGCACGTCCATTCCGAGGTTTCACTTACAACAAGCCCCACATACACGTAGTACCGATATTGGTACTGCGTGTACACTTCCACAATCAAAACAATTCGTATTTAGTAGGATGCATTTCATATGTTTATATCTAGTTGTAATCAATGTAATCGGAAATTTCGGAACTTGCATAACTTGTTGCTTGTAGTTTGTTGTCATGCTGTCTTCTGCCACCTGCTCCTGTCGGTTTGTATACTTCTGTCCTTGATAATCTTGTCTTGTATTCCGAATATCTACTACTGGATTAACAAACTGAACGCCTCAACATAGTCGAAACACGATATATCACTAAATGATAACTTTATGAACACTTGAAATAGAATTTCAGCACGCAAATTAATTAATGTAAATCAAAAATTGTTAAAACAGGAAAACTTTGAGATTTGGGCGTAATTGCTTTTGTAAACAAACAGGTCAATCGCTGATTGCTCACGAATCAAAGCAATTACGCTCTAATCTCGAAGTTGTCCGGAAATATGCGGTCGAAAAAACACGCAACAAAAGAAAAACACGTCAACTTTCAAGCGCGGCCTACTGCGATCTTACAAATTAAAAATATTGCTATATTTTAATATTCATATGGCGCACTGAATTTATGCTCCTATTTGGTATAATAATCACCATAAATATTGCACGACATGCTCTGAAGCATATACAGATTGGTTCCAAATTGTAATAAAGTCGTCTGATTTTCAATTAACAATAATATCAGCTATTATAACAAACTGACATTGATCATGATTTCACATCAAACATCGAAAGAATAAAACCACAATAAAATATGTCTCCATTTTAACTATCATCCAAATAAACCCAACTTAAACCCTTTGAGGTTGTCAACATGTTTTGCGTATCATGTTTTATGGTAGTCATCAAAAGGTTGTTAAGACTTTCAGACCACGAGGAGGTTTTATGGTTTCATTTTTAACAACCACGTGTAGAGTGTCATAAAACTGACATAAAATCTATGCTCCTAAGGTAGTTTGCATATCAAGTTTAATGATTGCATTAAAATTGGGCCAATTGGCCATGACATAGCTGTATAGCGGTTTACAGGAAGTTGTTAAAGCAATGTGGTCGTCAGTCAAGGGTTTATAATTTGGTTATATCTACTGCTTTAAATCTACAATAAAACAAAAATTGTTGCTTGGGTAGTACACTTCTACCTGTGTACATTTTTTTTAATTTTTCCTCAGGAAAGTGGTCCGCGACTGGAACCATTCCTGCTGCCTGGCTTCCATAATAGTATTCACAATCCAACGCCTGACGTCTATGAGAGTGGTGTAGAGGGGACGGGATGCACCAGATCCCGCCAGTCTGTCCGGAGCCTCGTTTCCGGAACACCGCAGTGTCCGGAGATCCACGTAAAGATGGTTGAAGGTGGGGCGTACCGTGTAATGGCTTGTATCGGCTTCCAGCGCTTGGATGACGCTGTGTGAGTCAGTTAACACGAGGATCGGTTGATCTTCCGGAGTGATGGCTGCGTCTAGAATAGCTGCGGCTTCAGCGGAAAAGACGGAACACTCCTCCGGTAGACTTTGACTCGTTGCATTGTTCGGTCCTGCCACTCCGAGTCCAACTCCAGCCCGCCACCGCGATCCGTCCGTAAAGCGATGAACTCGGGATAAACCGACCCGAGAAGCTCTGCAACAGAACTTCTCAAAGCTACAGAGTTATCTCCGGTTTGGAATCCACTCTTTCCGCTTATCTATTTTGACGACGTTTGATCGTCAACTCTTCTCTCCATGCCAATGGACCCTGGCCACCGGGGGGAGGTCACGGTTGGCTGCAGTGTCGATGATTCTGTTCCCCTCGTTGAGGAGAAAGACCCTTTCGTTCCCGGATGTCTTAGCAGCGAGGGCAGCGACTTTCGTAGCAATGGCTGCAGCAGATCGATAGCGAAAAGTGAGGATTCCGATTTCCACACATGCGGTGTAGACGGCGTGGAAGGGAAAAGGCCGCATACGATGCGTACGTAGGTATTGAATACCGGAGCGAGGATGTGGTTGAGCTTCCCGGTGGCTAAACAGGTTATTTCGAGGCCGTAGAAAAGTGAACTG
The DNA here is from genome assembly GCF_037179485.1 of Ochlerotatus camptorhynchus. Lineage (NCBI taxonomy): Eukaryota > Metazoa > Arthropoda > Insecta > Diptera > Culicidae > Ochlerotatus > Ochlerotatus camptorhynchus. Next base: position 3,783,259 of record NW_027040660.1, read on the forward strand.
TCGATAACAGCCCGAGTGACACGAAGGTGGATCTCACGGTTGCTAGAGCGATGTGGGCGGGAGATTTTCCTGACTATGTTGATGCGGCTACGACAGTTTTCTTTCACCATCCTGTAGTGGTTGAAGCTTAGAGTCCCATCCAGTACTACCCCAGAACACGCACAGTTTTTTTGAGCGGAATCGCATGATCTTGGATGGTGATTGGTGGTCCTCGAATCAGATGGTCCGAGTGACAGATATGGCACAGGACACTCTTAGGCGCGGAGAGCTAGAAACCAACCGAAAGCGCCCATCTGCTGGCGGCGGAGACTGCTGCTTGAGCTATGTTCCTGGTCCGCTTAATCGTTCGGCCCGTTACGACGATGAGTATGTCGTCGGCATAAACGATTACGTGCACGTTCTTGAGCAATCGACTGAATACCCCATTCATTGCCACCACCAGGGCACTCTAGTTTCCTCGAGGAACGGATCCGAGCGAATGTGAATGTGAATCATTGACCACAACAAACAATTATGCAAAGTTTCATACAAATCGGAGAAGGTTGATTCAAAAATTCAATTTATTTTGCCTGGAACTGCTCCATGGAAAATGTTTCAAACAATCACAAACAATTGTGTACCCATCCTGCAGAAGAGCAAAATCGGAAAAAAAATTAAATCGCGTAAAATTTGCCTTTTTAAACACACACGACCGATAAGATCAACTCAAAATTCGTTCGGATTTCACTTAAATTCTCAAAACCACATTTTTATAGATTGAGTATTTTTTTTATTTCGTATTCCTCGAAAAAAAAATTGGGCGATGAATAAATTAAAGGGAAATATTTCGCAGTCTGTTAACGTACTCATAGACTGTGTAAACATTTTTCTCGGTTTTAAGCGAATTTGGGTTTTTTTTTTATTATAGTCACTTTAACACTCTTGGGTCATTCGTGACTTGTCCGGGGTGAGATTTGAACTCGTGACTTTGGCGTGAGAGGTATGGATGCTAACCACTACGCCGGGGTCGCCCCCTCGCGAATTTGGGTGAAATACAACAAAATTTTGCAAAGCAGACCGTGTAGAAAATCTATAAGTCAATTACAATGTTTTTTGCACTTAAATGTGTACATCTTTTCATTCATTGTTGATGTCATAATTAAATCAATTTTACTATCCTATTTTTTAAGAAGAAACTGTCATGCAGTGAATTGTCTTGCTCCGGATAAAATAAAGAATATATTCGCAAAAAAAAGCCAGTGACACAAATATTCACCAACCAACCTTTTGTCCGATTTTTTTTTTTATTTTAAAAAAATGAAAATGGGTGTACTTTATTGTTTCTATTGTTACCAAATATGGGCTGTCCTTTTGAAAACTTCCACGGGATGCTCTCTTCTCTGCGATCTGCTACAATAACATACAGATTTCTACCTTCAGTAGAAATGTCAGTGTCATCGGCGAACAATGATTTATGGCAACCCTGACGCAAATCAGGGAGGCCCGAAGTGAAAATGACATAAAACATAGGCTCAAGAATCCAACCCGGAAGAATTCCTGCTCTAACAGGTAGTCGTTCAGATTTGGAATTTTGATAATTTACCTGTAGAGTTATGCTAGTTAAATAATTTTGAACTAATTTTATAATAATCAGTGTTCACTCGGCTCTCGACAGAAGCAGGCCACTCTCGATGTGAGTCACACGATCGTCTGTTTACTCTGCAACAACCATTGTATGGTCCTCCGCATTGTTCTTGATCAGCAGTCCTTTCGGTCGAAGCGTCGTCGACTTTGGAAAGCAACCGTTTAGTGTTGAGCGTGTGAGTGCTGACCACGTTTTTAGTCCATTGCTGCAATGGAAGTGCTCTGTCTCCCGTTGACGTAACTGCCACAAAAATGAAACCACTGGAAGCGGCTCCAGTTCTGATGGAGCAGTCTTTTTGGATAGCGGAAAATAAAGTGTTTATTGTGTTGTACCTTTTGACTATAGTTTTAAGATGTATTGTATAGTGACCAAGAATCCTCGGCTCTGTAAAGTTAATTCGTTTGAGCCTTATCAAATAAATTAATAAACAACCAATAGACTTCCAAGCAGATTAATATAAGAATTCGAAGGCTCGAAGAGGAAATTTCCAAATCGCTATCCAAGCAAGATTATCTCGTGTAAGGTTCAAACAAGTATCGAAGGGGAATAAGAATCAATAGAGTAGAATAATTGTATACATTTGACGTTGTTTTTTCCTTTTATTTCTACTATACAAGCATGACTGAAAACACTGAAGAAGTTTGCAAGTAGTAACTTTAACAATAAGGGTGTTTGAACACAAATCAACTGTGATTTAATGGTGTACTCGAATAGACTAACAACCTACAATACGTCACTAGAACAGTTTTTTTTGCCGTGTAACACCGTGTAATTATTGTATCGTGTCAATGACGTCGAAATCCTTGGTTATTTTTGTTTTAAATTCTTTATTTTAGAGATTTTTTGTCTAATCCTTGGTTATTTCTGTGGGGAAAAGGGAGGTGATTCGTGCGTGTGAGCAAACTAAGTAGAAGGGTGGGTCAACTTTACAACCCCCTGCTCCCCACTGCTCTTTCGATCTGTATTGATTTCGCTTTCGCTTTATCTTTTCCCACAGGTCCTCTGTCGGTGGATTCTCAGCGTGCGGAAAAACTACCGCCCGGTCAAGTATCACAACTGGCGCCATGCTCTGAACGTGGCCCAGACGATGTTCGCCATGATGAAGACGGGCAAGATGGAGCGCTTCATGACGGATCTGGAGATTTTGGGCCTGTTGGTGGCTTGCCTGTGTCACGATTTGGATCACCGGGGAACGAACAATGCATTCCAGTCGAAGACGGACAGTCCGCTGGCCATCCTGTACACCACGAGCACGATGGAGCACCACCACTTTGACCAGTGTGTGATGATACTGAACTCGGAGGGGAACAACATTTTTCAGGTAGGTTTCGAGAACTGTGTCATCAGGACTGTGCACTGGGGCAGTTTATTCAGCTGGGATAAATAGATTCTCATGTTTGAATGGGAAACGAGCTATGAATAAAGTATGTGACGGTGGGAGAGTGCCATTCTGAGGAAGCCTATGGGGGGTGTTGGGATGGGTGTTTAGTGCTTGTGTCACGCAAACACTTGGAAACCCAAGCAATATAGACAATTCAAAGGCTGAGGGGAGGTGTAATTTTGCGATGTCACGAAATGTAAGATAAACAACACATACCACCAGGGTAGTTGAAAGCTTAACAGCTACCTTGAATTTTCCCATCAAACGTTCCTGTGAAACACAAAAGCTTTCCATTTGAATTGCCAATGAACGACGCATTTCTAAGGATTCTCAATTTAGAACCTCCAAGCAAACAATCAACCAAGGACACGTTGAGCGAGCACGTACATCATCAGATTAATCAAACGCCCACGACAAACCAGCAGCTGTATCGACGACTAAGGCAGCCGCCAGGGAAATTTCATAGATACCTTCTGACGACGAAAGCGGAAAATCATTGAACACACACTCCACACGTGTATGTTTGTTTTCACTTACAGCTCTCTGGTTAAGGCTCGGGAAAGAGATCAGCGAATTAAATTCCTAGCATGTGCGACGTTCGGGAGTAGATAGGTACGTACACGATCCAAGGCTCAAGGGAAATAGGAAAACTCTGTAAACGATATGTTTATGCTTTCAGTGTTCACACGAGGGTGTAGAATTGTGGAAAACCTTTAAGCGGGGATTAGATTATATGATTGCGAAAATAAGAAACGCATTAGCGCTTTAAGTTGATTTCTTGTAGCGTCATTTTTCCTCTCCCTTAGTCAGCTTAAATTATCATGGCATCATCTCCATTTTCCAGGAATAGTCAATTTTGATTTAGGTCCAAGGGCAAAACACTGGACCACTATCGTTAAAACTAGATAACTAACCCTACGTATAATAGATCCAAACGATTACTTTCGTTTGTAAATAGTGCTTAATCATAGGAATAAAAGCCGTTCCTGGTAACTTTGAGACAGCTAACTGGGAGTCTTAACCTGGGAACTTAACCATAGTGGTCGAACAAAGTTTGTTAGGATCATGTTTCGCCCCTCCTATCCCTTTTAGATACGTATCTTTCCACGTTTTTTAGTAAAAAGTAATTGGATCGGAAAAGTAACAGATCTTTGTGTTGAGGTTTGAGCAAAAGTTTGCAATTGACCGCAGGTGAGAAATATATGGAGGGAAGAATCCTTGGTTATTACAGATATCAAAGCGCTCGATTTGATTTATCGTCCTGCTTACGAAATTCTTGCGACTGGAATGATGGTCACTTCAAAGCACTGCATATTTTCAGCTTAAACCGGGCCACTTGTTGCAAAATTATGCTGCTTCTCTCTGGACTTCAAAATGTATGCAGCAAACTACTAATTTAGGTACTCATATCAATTAGAAAAAAAATAACGAAAAAAATCGAACATACATTCTTTTTCTAAGTTAACAGAAATAAAATAGAAAAAAAATGTGGGGTTGCATACAAGACACGACCGCATGGTTGACGTAGACTACGATGAGATGTTTAGTGAACTTCTCGTGCATTTTTCTTGATATTGATTTGAAATACAGTAGAAGTAACTTATTTCCTCAATTTGCTCCATTTCCCCTACTTGACATGTCAATTTTCTCACCCTTATTGGCTATTTTTCTGACTGTTTCTGGAATTTCCGTTGGGGATATTTTTGCATATGAAACACTTGTCTTAATCCTCCGTTATAAAATATATTCCCCGTGCACACTTCAATGCCGATCCCATCTACGTTGAACATTTGTTATCGATAACACGTTTAACCAAATGCTTGATCGCAGTGGGATACCTCCTGTGGGAAATCGCAAACTAGCATGTATTGCACATCCCAGCTCAAGTAACATTTTAAGTTTTATTGAGGTTTTAAAGCACTCTACAAGTCTAAATCATAGTCTACAGTACCCTCATGAAACCCAAATTGTTACGTGGGAGGTAACCAATAAGCCCGCTAATATGGATACAGGGCTAATACAGGGCTTTATAGCATTATTAGTCGGATTATTACAAAGCAGGGTTGTTGGTTACTTGGGATTGCCCCCTCACTTTATTTCCATCAGCATAATCGAAAATTTGATATTCAGAGTTGTGTAAATTCATATGATTTTTACAGTTCTTATAATAATGCATCAGTAATTTGTATACAACATCCGAAGTCCCTCCTTTTTTACATATTCTCCAGAAAAAAATACATCTGAAGTCTCTCCTTTTTTACATATTCTGCACAAAAATTACTTTCTAAGCTCCGCCCTTGACAGGATTTCCCGTCTTTTTTATGAATGGGGCATGACAGCAAGTATCTTTTCTGCAGAATATGTAAAAAAGGATGTACTTCAGAAGTTAATATATTTGCATATAAAGAGGTACCAGACATGTTTTACACTTTTTTGTAGCTGTGAGCGATACAGCATACATGACATACAAATTTTCTCTCAACTTGAATTTTTGGCTCTTTTAGCGGGAGAAAAAAATAAACGTCAATTCTTTTTGAGTTGTCGTTATAGGAGGGGGGGTTGTTATATAAAAATAAAATTTGTCGCGTTTCATATTATTTGAACGGGACCGAAACAGTCGCAATAACTCTTTCTGTTAAATAAGTGTGGTTCTGAAAAGGATCAATTGTTCGATCTTCACAAATTCCACATCCTCTCCAACCCATCTTTGGTTGTCATCAAAGTAGCATGACTGCTACTATTTTACCACACCGTCCGTCCGATGCGAAAATGGGCGGATTCACAACAGCAGTGCTCTAGCCAGACTGCGATAATGTTCAGTAGAGGCAGAGGGAAAAATTTCACCTTTTCTTGATTTGCTCCTGCTTCTGGTTGCCAAACCGTCCGAATCTTTAATGAGTGGAGAAAGTTTAGTTTTAGTTTAAATGATCTTTATTTTAGTTTAACTTGGACGATTACCATATAAATTTTTACTAAGTGATTTAATTGCTTTCTTCATCTTTAGGTATGGGCAAAATTCAAAATTTGTTTTACAGAATTAGTCCTAGACTTAGTACACGGTCGACCACCTTGGTGGGATTGGTTTGTTTTGTTTTTAGAATTTGAAGAGAAACTACTTAATACTACTATTTACAGCTTAAAACTAACCTACTCTACTATATACACTTAACCTACTATGTACAAATTGCTTATTAAAGCATGTTCAGAAAGATTGCATTTTTGAATAAATTTAGTTGTCATATCATCAATTTTGGAATCTACTTTGGGAATTTCTGCCTCTTGATGGAGGTCTGCTATTCTTGTGTCGAATGGACGATCTAGGATCATCCTCAACACTCTATTCTGTGCAACCTGGATTTTGTTCCTGTGGGTCTGAGCGCACGATTCCCACACCGGGGCGGCATAGAAGATCGCGGGGGCTATGATCTGTTTGTAAACAGCCAGTTTGTTTTGCCTTGAGAGGCGGGATCTGCGGCAAATGAGCGGATACAAACACCTAACCAAGGCGGAGCACTTAACTAGGGTTTTCTCTATGTGCGAGCGGAACAGGAGCTTCTCATCGAACAACATCCCGAGATAAGTAACATCAGTGGACCACTCGACCCTTGTACCATCCATTATTATGAGTGGAGAAACGACAGCAGAGCTCTTATATAGTTTTACTCGTTGAAGCAAAACGATGCGCAACCAAATGGTCCTCGATTATGACGACTTGGTTTAGGTAAAACGTTTATTTCATTGAAACAGTGATACAATTATCACTTTGTATTTGTACACTTTCAACGGTTTTTTTTATTGGAAAAGCATTTATTGTAGCAGATTGTGAGAATTATTTCCTATCGATTGGTGTATTTGGATTTTAATTTCATCTATAAATGACAAAGTTATAAGCGTTCAAAACCTTACATCTTTTCATGACGGTCGCAATTTTAGATATTCGATTTACCCCCAGTACCTTCCCGTAAGACGTAGTCAACGTCAAAAATATATCCGCGCAAATTTAGAATGGGAAGAATTAAACAAATATTCGCGTAGAGTTTCCCTACTGTTTGCCATAACAACAGAAAAACAATACGTATCGCTTTCAAAATTGGGCTGTAAACAGTTAAAATATAGGAGCTTACAATGACATCTAAGGATTAATCGTTGGGTTGCAGGTCATTACATAAAGTATCGGCCAAAAATGTGCACTTTTTTAAATGCAAACGTAAAAATATGTTTTGCTGTGTGAAGCAAGGTGTTGAATTTGTTAAATCCAGCTATATTGTTAAAAATAAAGGACGTAAAACAAATACCTAAGTTCCGAAGTTTTAAGAAGTCATAGAATTATAAGCTAGACTATAATCATTTTAATAGAATTGACTACCCCCTGTATTCCCTTTCTTATTTTACAGCTGGTATAATCAAATTGACAGATTGATGTCTTTCTATACCAATTGAAATCACTGAAGTGGGGTCGATTTTTGATGATCGAGTTCCACATATGTTATGTGGTAGCTGTTTTGCTGGGTGAAGACGAGCATTTTGTGCATCCATTTACAATTGAAGAAATCAATAAAATTAAATAAACAAGATCCAATAAGGGTCTCACAAAAAGATATTCATAGTGAGCTTCTAAAACGAATAAATTTATATGGTTGTCTCTTGTTACACCCGTCCGTATTATCAACGTAATTCCTGGGCAAACTTATTACTATTTACTTATTACTTATTACTTACTTAAACTATTATTAAGTTACACAGTTATGGACATAGTGACAATGACAACTCAAATACCATGAAAAATTCTGAAAAATTTAGTGATCACATAAGTGAAGTAGTTGTTAATCAGAATTTTCTAGAATATCAGCTAAAATTGAGTTCTGGTGATTTTTGCATATGGGTAATGGTTGAAGATCCGTTGTCGCAAGATATTGAAAATTTAGTCAAAATGATAGCTACATCACATATTTGGCTTAAATGCATTTAAGGCCTTCGACAGACATACAAAGTACACCGTTGTATTAACGTTGTTTAATTTAGTACCTCAAATGGTGCATTTTGCAACACTAGCTGCGTATAATGAGTACGCTGTAATTCCATCCATTCCAACTCTAAGACCAGAAACTCCCGAAGAAACTTGCTCAACTTTTTGGCTCAGCTCTGGTACTCTCTTCGGTCCAAAGCTAATCTATGCACCCCTCGAAACATAGGAAAATCCACGAACCCCTCATTTTATCTGTCAAACTTTCATGGCGAATCAAACAAACATGGTGTAGTACTAGAATGTCGATCAGAATGGGGTAGCGGCGCCGGTGGTGTAGTGGTAAGCGTGATTACCTCTCACCCCAGCCGGCCTGGGTACAATCCCAGTCGGCGCCGCCGACACCGGCACCGGGAAGTAAAGTCGTTGGTCCCCGGTTCATGAGTTGATGGGTCGATAGGTAGGGTCAAGGTGTAGTAGCTGCCTCCCTGGCATCGGTAGCATTGGTGCTCAGCACGGAAAACAATCGACGGAAAACAAATCAAGAAAAAAAACTAGAATGGGGTACGCTTATAGATATACTTGGGACCAATAGGCTAGTCAAGTAGTGAGCCAATTTAAAATCGTTAGTTGCCACCGGTTGGTCATTCGCTGCAAAACCAGTCCTTCTTTGTGCATCATTGACGATAATACCAAAAGCGTCGAAAACACCGAAAGTATCCTTGTTCCATTCTCATTTATTCAGATATGACAATCATATATTTTCGTTTTACAAAGCATGTGTTTAAGTGGTTCTGAACTGCTCAAATACAAAGTTTCACTGATTATGTATTGTGCATACAACTGAGAATCGAATCGACATTTCTCGCTGGCATCACTAAAGTTCCTATGTCCCTAATGTTAATTTTGACGTCGAGCATTGTGTGTCCGAGTTAGGTAAAAACAATCTAAACACTGAGAAAATCAGTTGTACACAATTTGATGGGAGACGAAATTGAATAAAACAAATTTTGTAAATCATTACTTCATTAGTAGTTTTTCATTCCCTTCAAGAAAATCCGATAATCGGTTTAATTTTGGTGAGTAAATATGTGTGTACCATCTTTATCGAATACACCCATTACCGTTTTTACTCTATTTTCACCTTATTACCAACCGGTGGAAACTAACGATTTCAAATTGGCTCACTACTTGACTAGCCTATCGGTCCCAAGCAAATCGTTTAACGTACCCCATTCTAGTCGAAATTCTAGTACTACACTATGTTTGTTTTGATTCGTTATGAAAGTGTGACAGATAAAATTACACGCTAAGAAAAAAGTATGCATTAATGTTTAAAGTTTAAACAGTTTCGAGAAAACCCGCATGAAATGAATAAACGCTGTTTACTCGATAGATGGAGTAGATGAAAGCATAGAGTTGATAGTTCCGTTAGAGTACGGCAGTGTGAAGATTGTATATAGATATTAGAGAAGCGAGCTAGGACAACTTTTAAGGAAGGTACAAATCGGTTTTTTCATCTCTCTTTACCAAACTCCCCCTTTCCTTAAAAGTTGTCCTAGCTCGTTTCTCTAATATCTATATACAATCTTCACACTGCCGTACTCTAACGGAACTATCAACTCCATGCTTTCATCTACTCCATCTATCGTATAAAAATTACCACTACAGTCTGTTATTTTAAATTAGCATCTTCCACTATGTAAATCATTGACTTCACGTAGAAGTAATACTAAAAACATATAGTCAAAGCTGTTTACTCATTGGATGAATAAACGCGTTTTTCTCGAAACTGTTTAAATTTTAATCATTAATGAATAAAGACGTTTTTCTCAAAAGTGGTTAAATTGTATACATCCGAATGATTTTAAATTATTGTATTTTATTTTCAATATCCTTAATTTTAGGTAAATTTCTTCGCCTTTACTTAAACTCTAAACTAGGTTTATCCTTATGGGTGAACCTGATTAACCAGTATCAAGTACAAATGTAGCCGAAGAAGTAGCTCGGTACACCTATGCGTGGCATATCAATTGTGCCTTTGTTGGTGATTAATTCCGATGGATGCATCTGTGGTAACTATGCGATTGGTGTAGTTCACTTGAAGTTCTGCCGCGTGCAAGTGCATCTGCCGAAAGGACTGCCATATGGTAACGTTGACCGCACCAGCGATATCGCCGATCTATTCGAGGCCATGTAGATAGTTGCCGTGGGTATTAAACGTCCAGGTACGATGTCCATCTCAGCCGCTTTACAGGAGATTGTGTTGCTGCTGGTCTGGAAGAAGCTACTGTGTTAGTTGAGGATGAATGGATATTCGCAGGGAAGGTTCGCACATACCAAGATTTGTGCAGAAGCGGGACATTGGGATCAGGTGAAAACTTCCAATACTAAAAGGATCAACTGCTTCTTTCTGGTTTCATGTTCGATTATTTATTGTGAACCGTAGTACTGGAATCTACAACACGTTATACCGGACTCCGGTCGGTCGACGTTCATGCCACATTTAACCTGAAAAAAGTATTAACATTAAGTTCAATAGGCATTAATCAAATTAATCAACCAACTTACCTAATATTTATGCTGTGTTCCCTAGAAACAACACAAACCGTCGTTCTAAAACAAAACTGCAACTACGACTTCCATTTTACACTGATCGTGAATGTAAACAAAGATATTTTTCAGTCAGTAATGAATAAAATTCAGACACTTCCTGTTTTGAACGTTTTTCTCGGAAAGTGTCTAAATTGTATGCACTTTTCTGATATAAATTTTAACCACTTTATGACAGCTCGAACAAGTTCTAAAAGTGGTTAAAAAATAGTCATTAATGGATAGACTCGTTTTTTCGTGTAGGGGTTTGTGGATTTTCCTATGTTTCGAGGGGTGCATCGATTAGCCTGGGGGCGAAGATTGTACCAGAGCTGAGTCAAAAAGTCTGGCTACTAAATTCTCCTTTTAGTTTTGTTTCTGTTAAGTTTACATCCGAAATTACAACTTTTAATCCTTTGATTTGTTTTCCGTCGGTCTTGATTTCCGTTCTTCTTCTTGTTCGCATTTCAAGCTTATTGCTTATAGTACGTTCAGACTACAGAGTTATAACATGTTATAGCGCTATCTTGATGGTGGTTTCTGTGTTGCAATTATTTGACAACCGTTATAACATGTTATAACTCTCCAGTCTGTACAGCGTTTTAGCGCATATTAGCTTATTGCGTGCTCTCAACTTAGTGTTCTAAATACACTTCCACAGTTATTAATTGAGAGCTTTCGATGCCAATACCAATGCATGAATTTGTATATTGTGTGGCAAGCACAATGATACCAACAATCAATACGAAACTAACGATTTTAAATTGGCTCACTACTTGACTAGCCTATTGGTCCCAAGCAAACGATTAACGTACCCCATTCTAGTCGAAATTCTAGTACTACGCAATGTTTGTTTTGATTCGCTATGAAAGTTTGACAGATAAAATGAGGGGCTATTGGTTTTTCCTATGTTTCGAGGGGCTAATCGATTAGCTTGGGACCGAAGAGAGTACCAGAGCTGAGCCAAAAAGTGGAGCACGTTATTTCGGGACCTTCTGGTCTTAGAGTTACATCTATGATGATACTCTATGCCCAGGGAAGTCGAGGGATTCGAACCCGCCGCCTCCGGCTTGGTAATACCGTGCCTTTACTGACTAGGCTATGAGGCCCCAATATTGATTTCCGTGCTGAGCACCAATAAGGCTGTCCACGAGACAGTTGCGATCAGGTGACTTTTTTGTTTACCAAGAACTTTTGACAGATCACAGTAGAACCATAGAGGTAACTCTAAGACCAGAAGGTCCCGAAGAAACGTGCTCAACTTTTTGGCTCAGCTCTGGTACTCTCTTCGGTCCCAAGCTAATCGATTCACCTCTCGAAACATAGGAAAATCCACTAACCCCTCATTTTATCTGTCAAACTTTCATAGCGAATCAAAACAAACATTGTGTAGTACTAGAATTTCGGCTAGAATGGGATACGTTAATCGTTTGCTTGGGACCAATAGGCTAGTCAAGAGTGAGCCAATTTAAAATCGTTAGTTTCGTATTGATTGTTGGTAGAACTGGCAGTTTATTTTCATATGAATTTCTGCTTTGTTTATGTTTAAATTCAGCACCATTAACACTAAAACAGACTCTAGACTTCTAGCTGTCAGTTCCACTGAGAAACGTCTCTTGGATCACCTTATGCTACCGACGCCAGGGAGGCAGCTCCCACACCTGGACCCTACCTATCGACCCATCAAACTCATGAACCGGGGACCAACGGCTTTACTTCTCTCGTGATCAGAGATGTTATGCCTCAGAACATCCCGGCGGTGCCGACTGGGATTGAACCCAGGCCTGCTGGGGTGAGAGGTAATCACGCTTACCCCTACACCACCGGCGCCGCTAGAGCGTCGATGAAAGGGATTAAAAGCCAAATTGATGCTTCGTTTCAACTCGAAAATCGACGTTATAGTCAGGCATGGAAAATCATTTGCATTCATTTCGTGCATTCATTTACATTCATTTGCCCCTAACTTTTTTCATCAACAGAATACCGCAAAATGGTGTATAGAGCTTTTGTAGGTTTTGTTATTAGCTACAACTTTTGTCAGCAACTTAAATCTGTATCTCTTATACATAACGAACCAGAGCGAACAGAAGCCACTACTGTTTTTCAGTGAATGTATTTTACATTCACTGAAAAACAGTAACAAGTTCTGCCCGCTCTAATTCGTGATGCATAAGAGATACAGATTTGAGTTGTGGGCAAAAATTATAGCTAACAACAAAACCTACTAAAGCTTTATACATCATTTTGCGGAATGCTGTTGATGAAAAAAGTTAGAGGCAAATGAATGTAAATAATTGCATGAAATGAATGTAAATGATTTTCCATGCCTGGTTATAGTACTTCCATTGAAAGGGGCAATAAGCAAAACAAGACGGGAAAATCCACAGCTTGCCATTCGTGCTTGGCGTGCTTCTTTTTCGTTTTCGTTTGGCGTTGCTAAGCTAGACAGGCATTATGGAAACATTGCCTGAAAGAAGAAAAAACTCGAGCTCATTGCAGTGCTTCGGAAATGTGCTCTCAACTAAAAAGCAACCCAACGAGAAAACCCCCAACGAGCGAACGATTACCGTATTTCAAACGGATTAATAACAAGATGAAAGCAGAACAATTTTTTATTACTACTCACTTTTGTTTTATAAAACTGAACACAGTTGAAATTGTTTTGCTTGTTTTAAGCATTTTTCCTCGTTCTCGGGATCACAGAAGTTTTCACGAAATAAGTTTCCTTTTTTCCCGAGTCCCGGGAAGTTGATTCCCGGTGAATAGGGGAATTAGGGGCATAATGAACACCTTAAGGGAAAATACATTTTATGAGTGTAAAATACCCGTAATTGTCGGAGATAAATAGTCAAACCTCAAATAATATCCATATACTATACACTCCAATCGTTTTCAGCAATAAAATATTGAATTTAAGTCTGTAAAAACAATTTGAAAACTTCTTTAAAAAACCGGCTTGGTGGATGGGGTACGGGGCGAAATGAACACCCTTATGGGGCATAATGGACACCTTGCTAAAAACTGGATTAGACTCAGAAATTGACTTTATAACATATGTACATACCTACGCGAACATGTCCCCATCCCTCCCACATACATACAACCCTCACACACACACATACATACATACTAAAACGAGAACATAGGGGAGACATTTCTAAAGCTTTACTTCGTATAGGTCAATAAGCAACTCCAAAAGAGTATGTAGAATAAGTTCGATTGGTATAGGGGGTCTAATGGAAAATGCTCATGATTAACTACCTTAACGAGAGGTGCTTACATACCGAAAATTGCCCTGGAAAGTAAGTAGTTATTGAATCACGGCAATTGATTGACATGATGAGAGCCCTTTCTAAAACTATTATTGAAACTATGATTGACAGTGGGGTCAGTTTAGTAAGTTTTTAAGTAAAACTAATCAGATTTCAACCAAAACAGTAACAGATTTTTATTTAATTCAATTCAATTTCATTGGCGAACACACCTCTGGTGATGTTACCGAAATAAAGAAAATAAAACCAATTCATGAACAATCACATAATGAAGATTAGCTACAAATTGATGCCTTATTGAAAGGCACACGAAGGGCAGCGAGAGTCCTGGCATTCATGGAACCACAAGCAGCACTTGGAACATTTGATCCAATCCTGTCCTTTGTCAGAAGAACTGAAACAACAGCCACATACTTCGCAGAGCGTATCTTGAGTCCACCGCCAACTTTTCTGGTAAAGGGTGATACGGTCAAAATTTGGTCAAGGGAAAACGCGTGTAAATCGGTGAAATCGTTTATTTAAAAAATCAAATTAAATTTCTTTTTCAAGTTCAATTAGTATAAAATTCAGGAAAAATATTCAGTTAGGCTTCCGCTTTTCCAAATCCGTATTGCCGGGCCTTACGCTTGACCCCTGCCATCAGATTTTGTACAGCCACCTTGTCCACCTTCTTCGCCGCAGAAAGGCAGTTTGCCTTGAACTGCTGCTCGCCCTTAGCAGTTTTTTTGGTCTTCTGTAAGTTTCGCTTGACAATAGCCCAGTATTTCTCAATTGGGCGGAGCTCTGGCGTGTTGGGAGGGTTCTTGTCCTTGGGAACCACCTGCACGTTGTTGGCGGCGTACCACTCCATGGCCTTTTTACCGTAATGGCAAGATGCCAAATCCAGCCAAAACAGTACGGAACAACCGTGTTTCTTCAGGAAAGGCAGCAGACGCTTATTCAAACACTCTTTCACGTAAATTTCTTGGTTGACAGTCCCGGAAGCTATGAAAATGCTGCTTTTCAAGCCACAGGTACAGATGGCTTGCCAAACCAGATATTTCTTTGCGAACTTTGACAGTTTCATGTGCTTGAAAACATCTGCTACCTTTCCCCTTCCTTTTGCCGTATAAAACTCCTGTCCCGGAAGCTGCTTGTAGTGGGCTTTGACGTAGGTTTCGTCATCCATTACCACGCAGTCAAACTTCGTCAGCATCGTCGTGTACAGCCTCCGGGATCGCGCTTTGGCCGTCGTATTTTGTTTATCATCGCGATTTGGAGTCACTACCTTCTTGTAAGTCGATAGTCCGGCTCGTTTTTTGGCTCGATGCACGGTTGTAGACGATACACCCAGCTTATTTGCGGCATCTCGGAGAGAGAGGTTAGGGTTTCGCTTGAAACTGCCGGCAATTCTCTTTGTCGTCTCAGCGGCTTCCGGTTTTCGATTTCCCCCCGATCCAGACTTCCTGGCTGTCGACAAACGTTCCCCAAACACTTTAATTACATTTGTAACGGTTGATTTGGCAACTTTTAGCGATTTTGCCAACTTTGCGTGCGAGTAGCTCTGATTTTCGCGATGCGCGAGCAAAATTTTGATACGCTGCTCTTCTTGCTTGGACGGCATTTTGACAACTGAAGAGTGAATTCCAAAATCAAAATAGGAGCAACATTCTACACACACACACCTTCAAAATGAGGGGTGTTCAGGTTTTTTAAATGCAAAATTGAAAGAAATACGTCAAGTTGATATTGACCAAATTTTGACCGTATAACCATAGAGGTAACTCTAAGACCACTGGGTCTCGAAGAAAATCATTATTATTTTTGGCTCACTCAGTACCAGAACAACGGTCCCAAGCAGTCCCAAGCTATTTCACTCACCCCTGCATGTTCTGCATGAATCCACACACCCCTGATGTTATCTGTCAAACTTTCATAGCGAATCAAAACAAACATAGTGTAGTAATAGAATTTCAACGAGAATAGGGTACGTTAATCGTTTGCTTGGGACCAATAGGCTACTAAAGTGGTGAGCCAATTTAAAATCGTTAGTTTCGTATTGATTGTTGGTATAACCCTTTAACTGTTTTTGGTAGCGGTAGGATTTCCGCAGGAGACACTTTGAAGATGCTTCGGACAGACAAACCGGTTGGAACATTCGAATCCAACGGCGCCAAAGTAGCTTTCGTAGTCAGCATGTTGTTAGCATCCACTTTTACAATCCCTTTTGGAGCGATATTTTCCTTTTCGTTTGACAGTGAATCGTTGATATCTCCTACCTCATTGTGCATTCGCGAAGGTCCTGCTTCAGTATCGGCTGCGTTGGATTCAAGAGCTTCGTCACCAAGTTCATTGTTTGAACGATCGGTTTCTGGGTCTGCTGGAAGAACGTCCGTTACGTCAGCCAGCGCAAAATCATTATCGTTGAAGATAAACCGGTTCAGCGGAAAAATTCCTGCCTTACGGAATCCGTTGACACCAAGAGCCGCGTTAGAAGTCTTCATGAAAGCCGAACCGAAAAGCCGGCTGATTTCGTTCAGGGTGACAACCCTACCAGGCTTGCATTTGAGGAAACTCTCCACTTCCTTCGAGAAAGCCGTCTTGAGCGGCCCCATGTAGCTTATGTCGAGAGGCTGTAGTTTGTGGCTGCAATGGGGGGGGGGGGGGGGGGAAGCACACGACTGTCACATGGCACTCACGCGCTCTTTCAATAAAGCCAAGGTTCTTCGTATGCGAAGAATGACCGTCCAAAATCAAAAGAACCGGGTTATCAGCTGTTGGACGCGTGTGCTTTAGAAAATGCTCGAACCAGGTGTTGAATTCTTTCACAGTCATCCAACCGCAAGAGTTGCAGACAAATACCGTGTCTGGTGGAGCACCTTCCATAAGACTGGTAGTCAAACGGGCCCTAGGGAATATCATCATAGGTGGCAGTATTTGTCTCGTGGAAAGTAGCCCTCTTTCCGCCGATGTCACAGCTCCTACCTGTCGTCAGCCTTTCAAGGCAAACACTTTGGAACGTTTTGTTTGCACCTAAGAATACAAAATGAGTCAAAACATGCATTTTATTTGAAAATGTGTACAACTTACGGTGAGCACAGAGGTTTCATCAACGTTGAAAATCCTGCTGGCACTGAATTTGCCTCCGTCCATTTCACGATGCAGCACATCGAAGAAGTTATCGACCGCTATCTTGTTGAATGCTTGCAACCTTGCAGCTGAAGTAGCCTCAGGAGTACGGAGCGAGAGTTTGGGATGACGCTTCCGAAAACCGTGAAGCCAATCCCAACCAGCCAGCTGTGTCTTCGTATTGAAAACATGTGCTTTCCCGTTGCGTTCGGCCAGCTGGAAGGCAAGGCTCCGGATGTCGCGGGTGGTAATTCCGTAGCATCGAACCTCAAAGTCCAAAATATGGGCCATTAAAACAGCTTCCTCAGCAGGTATGACAACTGTTTTGAATGAGCCGATTTGCTTCACCTCCTGGCCCAGTACTTCTGCAGTTTTCAGATAGTGGATCAGCGTAGGTCTTGGAATTCCATGGTCCTTGGCTGCTCGTTTGATGGATGTCCACTCCGGTGGACAGAATCTATGGCCGCTTCCATGGCCGTTTTGGACCACTGCTGCCTTCCCGATTGTCTTTTGTACGTTCGCACCATCACTGCCACCAAAACACTGCGTAGGTAAACAATGTAAACAAGTCAACAAAGTGGGCGTTGAGGTTAGATTCCAGAAACAAGTGGTGTTCATTTTACCCCTACTAGAGGTGTTCGTTTCGCCCCTAATCGACTATATTAATTTGAATGCATTTTTTTTTTTTAAATAAATTATTGCAAAAAAACAATATTGTGATTAATGTCAACTTTCAGCAGCGATACAAAGAACGTGTTTGGGACAAATAGGCAATTGATAATAAATATTCTGAAACGTTCGTAAAACCTTATTTTGCTCTGGTTAGAAATTATAATATTTCAAACCCTTGGGTTATGATTTCTAATTTTTCATATATTTCGGTGGTTAAAAGAGGATATCAACTGTTCTATTGAAAAATTATATGTTTGATAGAGGTAAAAATGATTAACAACTTACATTTCCGTTTAAATTTTAAAGATTTTGTTATTTTGAGGGTGTCCATTTCGCCCCGTGTGTTCATTATGCCCCTAATCCCCCTATATAAACCCTATGCTCTTTATTTAATCATGCTATAGTAATTTTTCTGCTTGTTATTAGAGTGCCCCTATTTAACGTATTTGTTTCACAAGCCTTCAGAAGATTTGTAGAGAAAGCTATGGCGCATATTTTTCGTCAGCAACACTGGTGTGCACAGGGTGGGGCAAGGTGGGGCAATTGCCCCACCTTTTATAAATAAGATTTCTATTTCCACATTTACAAAATTATGATATAAAATAATTTGATTTCTTGATAACTTGATTTGAAGGTAAAATAACTTCATTTCATAATATAAGAGAACTGAAAACCATTTATTGCGTCAAATCCTTTGAGATGGTACCTGAAAATTGCACCACAAAGGTGCATGAAGGGACAAAATTCAATGAAATTTTTTGGTCAAAAAATTGCACCACAAGGTGCATACAAAAAATTTCTGGTGTAATTTATTTTTTCACGGAGAGTTGAAAGAAGAGGGTAAATTTAAGATTGAGAAAATTCACCTTCATGGTGGTAAATCGAAGAAAAAGTTTTGTTGAATATTTCTGGTGTAAAAATATCATCAAGGTGGTGCATTGAGGGACTAATCAAAATAAATAACTCTGATGGAAAAATTGAATCACGCTAAAAATTTGGAGGTGCACATTTAACTGAAAATTTCTTGTGGAAAGTTCGCAATACTGTGGTGAATGTAGAAGCAAGGTTTATTCATTTTTCTGGTGCATAATTTGCATCGTTCTGATGAATGCAAGCTTCATTGAAAATTTATGGTGGAAAACTTGCACCATTCTGGTGCATGAAGAGGCAAAGCTTGAAAGTTGCACCACAAAAGTGCATGGTGAAACAAACTTCACTGACAATTTTTGGTGCACAGTTCTGGTGAATGGAGGAGCATGCATTATTGAAAATTTCTGGTGCAAAATTTGCATCGCTCTGATAAATGAAATGAACAGAAAATTTCTGGTGGAAAACTCGCACTGGTCTGGTAAATGAAGGCACAAGTTTTTTTGAAATTAAGCTATATTGAAAGTTTCTGGTTGAAAATCTCCACCGTTCTGGTGAACAGATGGGCAGGGAATCAAGAAAATACCGACGATAAAAATACTAGTTGACGGAATCATGATCAGTATACAGTAAGATCATGGATTATCATTTGTGTTACACATCATGATCAGCAACAAAAACGATAATCGACTGATATGATAACAATCACTTTGTAACGTATCTCAAAATCTAGGAACTTGCTGACTTCGGAAAAGTTGTTCTAGAGGTCAAATACCCTACAATACGGATATTTTTGGAATCGGGATGACACATATATTTTGAAAATCAATGTAGGTCGCCATTTTGAAATCCGTCATCTCGGCCGTTGGTTTCGGAAAAAAAACTGTCAAATACCCTACAATATGGGTGTTTCTGAAACTGGAATAATGTGTAGATGTTGAAAATCGATGTAAACCGCCATTTTGGAATCAATTTGACGGCCTTTGGTTTTAAATAGAACTGACAAATACACTAGTCAACATGGAGGCCGACATCAATTTTAGACATCCACACGTCATCCCGGTTTCAAAAATGCCCACATTGTAGGGAAAAGTTGTTTCTAAAATCAATAGCCGCCATCTTGGATTCCCAAATAGCGGCAGATATTAATTTTCTACATCTGCATGCTATCCCTGTTCCGAAAATACCCACATTGCAGGGTAATCTTGCATTTCCAAATGGTGGCAGACATCAATTTTCGACAGGTTTTTCTTAAATCGATGGCCACCATCTTGGATTTCATAATGGCGGCAAACATCGATTTTCGATCTCTATACGTCATCCTCATTGCGAAAATTCACACATATAGGGTATTTGATTAGCCTTGTCTTAAATTGGGAATTTTCAGTGACGGGAGCTGATGATGATGACCTGAGATTATCGCTATTTCATATGATCATGATCTGTTACACAAATGATAATCGCATTATCGTTTCCAGAACTGTCCATTGTGATTTATGGAGTTGTACTAATCATGAGTGTAACCAAAATGAGAATGCCATTATCTTTATCTGAATCGTTCATTTTGATTCCCTGCAGATGGGCAAGCTTTTCGGAAATTTTTTGGTCTTAAATTTGCATCCCTCTGTTGAATAGTGAAACTAATTTTAATAATAATTTCTGGCGTAAAATTTGCATCATTCTGATGATTGGAGGGAAGCTGCTTTACTGACAATTTATGATGAAAAATCTAAAAATAGGGGCAAGCATTATTTGGTGAAAAACCTGCAACTTTCTGATGATAGGAGAAGCAATCTTTATTGAAAATGTCTGGTGGAAAAAGAAAATCTGCATCAATCAGAAAATTGGAGAAGCAATTTTTATTGAACATTAACGGTGGAAAATTGGCAGCGTTCTGGTCCATTGAAATTTTCAGGGGTAAAATTACCTGGGGGCAAGTTTGTATTAAACATTTCTGGTGTAAGATTTCAGTCAGTCTGCTGCATAGAGGGGCAAGCTGAATTGAAAATTCCTGATGTTAAAATTGCACAGTTCTGGTGAATGGCGGGGCAAGCTTTATTGAAAATTTCGGATAGAAAAACTATAACGTTTTGATGAATGGACGGACAACTTAAACTTGACTTCCGAGAAGAACCTCAAGGGTATTGGATTCTGAGGACAGTTCCAAAAAAAAAGATGTCTGGGATGATTTGATGAAAATTCTGCGAATAGTTTTTAGTGAATCCTGCAGATAGTTACAAGATAATTTCGAAAAGAATACCGAGAGAATTAAATTTTGAATGAAATTCCAAAGGGATGTTGAGGAAAATTTAAAAGGAATCCCAATGATAATTTCAAGCTCATTCTGGGAAGAATTTCTGGAGAATACAGAGAAAATTCTTCTGAATTCCAGTTCCAAGGTGTTCTGAGAAAAAAAGTTCAAAAATATTCCGATAAGAACCTCAAGGATATTGAGTTTTTAGGACAGTTCCAAAATATTTCTGGAGAGAATTCAAATAAAATTCTGAGGATAATTTCTAGTGTATCCTGCAGATAGTTCCAAGATAATTTCGAAAAGAATACCGAGAAAATCAAATTTGGAATGAAATTCCAAAGAGATTTTAAGCAAAATTTCAAGCGAATTCCGAGGATAATTTTTAGCTCATCTAGATAATTTCTCATCATTCTAGCTTACTTCGTCCAAATCAGTCCCCCAGGAATCATCAAAAATATTTTCTCGAGAGAAAATATTCAGATAATCCCGAGCAACCTGATTCTCAATAGGACTAGTGAGACCCAAACTGAAATTATGGGAATTCTCGAATTGCTTAGTAAGTTTCTGAGCTTTTTCCAAATTTGTGATCAAAATTTTACCACCGTCTTTAAGCGCTGGAATAGGCTTTTGAGGTTTTTTCAAAATTTTTGTGAGTTTCCAAAAGGGTTTGTAACTCGGGTCTAATTTAGAAACATTATTTTCAAAAGTTTTGTTCCTCAGGTCAAAGAATCGCTTTTAAATTTGTTTTTGCAAATCCCGCCAGATAATCTTCATGGCAGGATCGCGTGTTTTTTTCTATTGTCTCCTACGGACATTTTTAAGACGGATCAAGAGCTGAAGATCGTCGTCTATTATAATTGAATCGAATTTAACCTCGCATTTTGGTACTGAGGCAGCTCTTGCTTCAACTATAGAAGTAGTCAAAGATTCAAGAGCATAATTAATTTCATCTTTGGTTTGCAAAGGAATGTTTGAATCGAAGTTATATTCCATAAATGTTCGATATTGGTCCCAATCAGCTCTATGGTAAATGAAAGTAGAGCTGTTTGGATTACAAATTATTTCTTGGGATATTTCATTGCAGCAAATGTATCATTTCGGTTAAAGCCCTACTATTGCAACCATTCGACGAACCGATCATCATCCACATTGTCGATGGGACTAAATTGCCAATTCAATTGGCTGTCTGAAAGCAGTTTGCATTGCAGAAGATGAACCACCACCGGAACAAAAAATAAATAAAATTAGCTAAAATGAACAGTAGGGAAACGGTGGTGGGAGGACAGCACCATCCACCACGCACTTTGAAGTACTCCCCATCCCCAGATTAAATACACCATAGAAAAAAATTGCCCCTCCTTAACAAGATTCCTGTGCACACTAGTGGTCAGCAAGCTATGTTGATTTACCTTCAAAAGTGGTGGGTAGGGTGGGGAGGTATAAAACGATCCCAGCAATGCGTTTCCTGTGCATTTCTAGGACTTCAGGCTTAATATTAATACAATCGGACAATACAGATGAGCAATCGAAGTATTTAAGAGTTGTCTGTTTTAATGTTTTATGCCATTTTGGTATGCATATTTAAGAAAGTGTGTATTCCGACATTGTGCTGTATGAGATATCTAAAATTAATGCTCTGGGGCATGTCACACCTTTTGGTAAGCGGTGTTCAATCCGTTTAGAATAGAGTCTCTTTTTTTTGTGGGAGCATATTAGTTGACAGATTGAGCATATTGCCCCGCCTAATTGAAGAACCCAGAATTTTAATGTTACCGAAAAAATATGTTAACTGCAACTGAAGAAAAACAAGGTTATTCCTAAATACCAAAGCAACCGATACACAAGATTGTTCCGTTAATTAAAGTGAAAACGATATAACTATAGCTGTTTTTCCTAAAGGAGGTTTTTGTTTTTCCTAAAGGAGGTAATTTGTTTTTTTTTTAAATTGACTAAATCAACTTTAAAAATTTCCAATAACATTTGAAAAATTACGTTTAACCCTTAAACTCCTGAACGTAATAAATAAATAATCCCAAAATCACATAGTCATTGACAAAATTGTAGACAGGAACTAGCTCTTTCGGTTACCAATGCACTACTTTTTATAGATATATAAAAAGTGATTTTTTTAGGCACTCCCTACTTTGAAACTGAATAATTACAGTCAGAACCAATATGGATCTGACCGAGTTAAAAAAAATATTCTCAACCTATAACCTATAACCAGGCTTGCAATTGCTCATTACAGCTAAAATGCTATACATATTTCGTAATTATGAAACAATGGGATACTATGATGATAATTTTTATTTGTAAGATGCAAGAAGAGGTGGTAGAGATTGTATATGACATATACAATTTGTCAATTTTGCTTTCAGAAGGTCACAACTAGCGATTTTTTGATCGCTGATTGCTCGCTCATCGCGTTGCTCATCGTTACAGCTAATCGCTAATGGTGACCTTCTGAAAGCAAAATTGACAAATTTCATGTCATATACAATCTTTACCACCTCTTCTTGCATCTTACAAACAAAAATTATGATTATAGTATCCCATTGTTCAATAATAACGAAAAATAGCATTTTAGCTGTAATGAGCAATTGCAAGCCTGCCTATAACAACCAAAATCAAGCAGACATTTAGGACACAATTTGAAGAATGGTTTCCTATAAATGATTACTTACAAAACCTTCTACCTATGTCCTTTTTCCAGTTCCTTATTAAATCACTCATTCCCAGCTCATGTTTTGGTGTATTTACGCTGGAATGTTTAGCATTCATAAGTTGTAAAAACAAAACAAAAAACAAAAACAGAAACACGCCAGGATGCCAACACGGTGGGGCGCTAAAATAGCATTCCCACGGAGGCACATGGCACAGCGAAACAAAGTATTTTCCGCGTGGCACCATCCAAGATGGCTAGGGTGATAAAGTGGGAGGTAATATTAGGGTTGCTCCCATTCAAGCCAAACGGTTTGACATGTCGGTGGAAAACGATTGCTGAACGTGGCTCGATTTGAATTTTGCTTTCTTCTTATGATTTTAGTCCTGAGGAGGGTTATTTTCTGTGAGCAATAAGCAACCCTACAGGATGGAGTCTGTAATATGTGGGTACCCAAATAAGTATATGTATGTGCTGCATGAGCTTCAGTGGAAATGGACGGGAAAAAAAAGGGAAAACATTTATGTCTTGCACGCGCTTTATGAACACGAGCAATGGGTGTTGAGCAATGACAATAATAATGTCACATACACCAGGAGAAATAACGATCCTAACGTGCACGACGACGTTTGATTGGCGAGAAAATGGTTCTGCTGTGGCCTTTATGATTCAACCGGTGTGGGTGGCGAAATGTGTGCGAGATTATTTGATCTGCTTTTTCCTGGCGGGGAGGGGGGGGGGGATGTTGCTACGTGTGGTGGCAGTAACTAATGGGCTTTCATCAGTGTTGTATGTTCGTTTTAATTTGAACGAAAATCCGTGGATGTTGATAATTGTATAAACATGTACTTGGCACTTAATTAAAGGAAATGTGTGCATTCTCTCATGAACATGTAATTGAATTAAAATCAAATTACTGCAACAGGATGAAGTAAGGTCGGAACAAATTAATAGTTCCACTTTTGTCACACAGTTTTTTTTAGCATGGAGTCTACTTGCATGCTTTTCAACCGCGGTATCAAATGCAAAAAAATCAGTAACAAATCATTTTTTTCCGAATTTTCAAATATGTTGGTAACTTTAGCAATTTGATTTAAAAGAAAATATTTGGATGATTTTACATGTAGGGACAAGGAAGCCAGCCCCTCATCATATTTGGAAAACATTTGAAATCATGAAATTCTAACACTTTTCTAAATATTTGTAGCAGTCTTGGAGCAGGCATGGAAAATCATTTATGCATCTTGTATGCATGATGAACTAGAGAGGGGGAGAACTTGTTAATGTTTTTCAGTGAATTTAATTTACATTCACTAATAAACAATGGTGCACGGCGAATGAGAATGACCCAAAATTGAGTTTAGATAACTTATAAATCACAAACCTAAAGTGCAAGAACTCAGCAATGAGTAAATTTGCCTCATGTTTTTCCAGATATTTTCTGAATTCTGCAGCAAAAACTTCCCGAATATGAGAAAAGTAAATATTGGATTCACTCAGTCCATTGATACTACTCCTAGACTGTGTAAAATTTTCGTCAATTTTACTTATTTTCCGGCAGAGTTTTAAGGTTTGCCACAGGAAACCATGAGGCAAATTTACTCATCGCTGAGTTCCTGCACTTTTGGCGATTATCAGTGAACCAAACTGAATATTTGGGTCGTTATCATTCGCCGTGTGGGTTCCGTTTGCTCTGGTTCATCATGCATAAGAGATGCAGATTTTAGTTATTCACAAAAGTTGTAGCTAATATCAAAACCTACAAAAGTTTAATGTATGATTTTACGGAATTCTGTTGATGAAAAAACTACAAGGGACATCCCTATGGGGTTGTGCGCAATGGTGACGTAGGAATACGTGGTCTTATTTGTTAACTGCAGCAGGAGCTTGTGTTTTATGTAGGAATAGGAATTTGAGCGGGGTTTCTTTTTTGTATGACGCGCTTGACATAGATGCCCCACAGCGACTCACGAAGAGCTACTGATTCCGATCAATAGCGGTGCGGCTTCTTGATGTGGGCTGCAGTTCGTTGCTTGCAGGCAGCCTTTCGTTGTGTACTGGAGAACACAACCACTCACCACGCGGTGATTGATTAAACACCGTTTGGTGAGACCGGATGAATTCAACTTTAAAATCTGTGTTAGGGAAATCGCTTTTCGCAGGCAATCGGCGATTAATTTAATTATCATAGCAAAAGTTGCACATTCGTGCAATATTCAATATTGACATTTTAAAAAATGATAAAATCTTAAATTTAACAGATGCCTAGTAAATATTTCTGATGGATTGGTGATAAAATTATTGAAATTGGTCCAGGGGCAGCTGAGTTATTAACGTTTAAAATCTTTCATAATTTTGTTACATGTTCCAAAAAGTGTACCCCCATATAGAAATCACAGACGTAGTCCTACGTAAAAAGTTAAGAGTTGTGTCCAAAGCTCAACCGCATTGTTGACGTAGAACTACGAGATTATTTTTGCTGCTCCATTCAATAATATAAATATATTATTAATTAGGGGCATCCCTTAACTCAGTCGGTAAAGATGCAGCTACAAAGCAAGACCATGGTGGCTGGGTTCGATTCCCAGTCCGGTCTAGGAATTTTTCGGGTTGAAAAATGTCTCGACTTTCCTGGGCATAGAAGTATGATTGGACTTGCAACACTATTATACCAATGCAAAAATGGTACAGGCATCGAAAGCTCTCAATTAATAACTGTGGAAGTTCATCTAGAACACTAAGTTGAGAGCACGCTATAAGCTAATATGCGATATGCAATAAGCTTGAAATGCGAAGAAGAAGAAGAAGAAGAAGAATATCATTAATTAATAACAAAATAAATGGTTTTGAAATTTAACTCCAAAATGAACAATTCAATAATATTTTTGTTGTTGAATAAATCTTAAAATTAACATTCAATTTTGGAAATAAGAAAACAAGTTCCTTTATAACTTAAATTGGGTTCCAAACATGTTCACTTTAGAAATCAAACTGCACCTGACATCACTAATCTTTATGTTGCAGAACTGTGACAGACAAGTTGCTATCAACTAGAATTTATTTATTTTAACTTAAATTCAGTTTAACTTCTTTAACTGAATCTGAAAACTAGCAAACGTTGTAATTGAATTAAAGGAATGTTAATTTAATTGTGTCATTAAAGCATATTCAACACCCACCAAGCGGCGCCGGTGGTGTAGTGGTAAGCGTGATTAGCGATCACTCCAGCAGGCCTGGATTCAATCCCAGTCGGCACCGCCGGGATGTTCTGAGGCATAACATCTCTGATCACGCCTTCCTTCGGCAGGGAAGTAAAGCCGTTGGTTCCCGGTTCATGAGTTGATGGGTCGATAGGTAGGGTCTAGGTGCGGGAGCTGTCTCCCTGGTGTCGGTAACATTGTTGCTCAGCACAAAAAACAAGATCAACGGAAAACAAATCTACTACGCCTTAATGTTGGCAATTAACAAGTTTCTTCATAAAATCATTTTTGTAATAAAGACTCTACTCGTTGACGAACAATGCAACAGACAAAAATGATCACCAAAAATTCATTTTAAGTTGGACATTTTTGAAACTCTAAGGGAATAAATAAACACATATTAGCTACGTTTTTGCAAAAATTATTTATTCAACCTCCTCTCCTAGGCTACATGCCCGCACCTTGGACTTAACGCTACCCATCAAATCCTGTGCAACACTTGCGCCATCTATCTTACACACTTTCATCCACTATTTCTTCAAATCCTTGTAGTTTTCGAAGACCTTCCCTGTTTTCCAGAGCTTGCCCTTCATAATCGCCCGGAATTTTTCTACTTGTCGAAGTTCTGGCGAGGGATTCTTTTTTATATATTTGGTCGTTGATGGTACCGGCTTGCTGAATTTGCTGCACCCACAGATCGCCTGTCACACTAAGTACTACTTGCCGACGAAAAACTCCAGGCCGGGGATCTGCTTGGCGTCCGCTTTAATGTACGTCTTGTCGTTCATTACGATGCATTTCGGCTGCACCAATCACTCGTGGTACAGCTTCCTGGCTCGGGATTTGGCCACCGTTTATCGGTTCGGTTAGGTGCCTTCCTTACCTTGAAGACATGAAGTCCGGCCCGCTTCATTGTCTGCTGGACGAACCAGACGGAAGAATTGACCTTCTTGGCCACGTCCCGAATCGAAAGGTTCGGATTGCGCTTCCGCTGCCAGCTCGCCGCTGGGTCCTGGCCTTGAATGATTTTACTACACGAGACACGGGACACGGTCGAATGGCCGATTCCAAACCGTTTCGCGATCCACTTGTGGAAATGGCCTGGATTTTCCACGACCGCTCCTTTAACGTTTTTGACGAAGCACTACTTCGCCATCTCGATAACCAGTTGTCAGATTGTGACGAAATTTTTCACATGTTAACATTACACGCTAAACTAGTTTTACTCAAAATTTCATCAATTTTTACCTAAGTAATAAAAATGTATACACAAAAGAAAGTGAAGCATTTTTTTCGAGTACAATCTTTACTAAATCGTTATTTTTTACGGAATCTGAACATATAGATCCTAGGGGCATCCCACTCTAAACTTTGTATTTTCCTAATATACATATGAAAATCTTAGTGATATCAAAAATACCCAAAAATACTTAAAAATACTTAAGAAATATCTAGCGTTAGTTTATTTGCTTGGTTGCTATGTCAATTTGATTTGCTTGTTTATCCAATGTCAGGCTTTTTATGTGGATATTGGTTAATTTGTTAAACAATTAGCATTCATTTGATTTGGAGCGTGAACAGTTATAGGTGTCCTGGACCATTTTTGGTGTAATCTGTTCACCATGTACCAGAAAGAATTAATTCTGATAGGCATTGAAACCTTTTGTTGTTATTCGTTCGAGTTCCATCATTTGTATAACCAATCTAATAGTGAACTTTGTGTTGTTCTTTTTCCGCTCGGTTCTTGGCTGTGTGACTATGACAATGCCTGATAAGAATATAATTGGATGTACGAAACCATGTGACCATACTATCACCCATATTCTCGTCCGGACAGTATGTTAAACGAGAATATGGGCGTATTGCGGAAACGCAGATCTCGTAGCTTTCCACCTTCTAAACACAGAATATTCTTATTACAGTAGATAATAAACCATAAAGGCCACTGGACACAGTATAAGCAACATAGTTAGAATTATTTTAATGAACGGGTTTAGTTTTCTTTATTTTCCTACGTATAATTTAAACAAGTAAAACGTTGTGTTCAATGTGATATAATAATTGCATTAATTTTTCAAAATAATCAATACAGTAGTTTATTCAAAAGGAGAGTCAAAAGGGCCAAAAGCTTCCGGTCAGAAACGAATCACGATCATTCCCATTCACGGTAGATCGACAAACTTTTCTTCCTGCATTTGCTCAGGCCTGCAACACGGCTTCAGATCCTCGATACTGCAAAAACAAAATCGTAGTCAGATGATTCACTGCTAGGTAATTAACATGTTTAGAAATAAGGTGAATTCCGCCCTGAGCGATGTTTCACGCGCAAGGGGAAATTTTGCGAAGGTACGAGAGGGAGAGAGAGAGAGAGAAAAGTACTAGTTGTCTCTCATGCCATCGCTAATTTTGCTCCGGTCAGCTAATGCACGCATATATCTGAATATACCAATACTCATCATCGTAGGATCTTTGTGCACCGAGAGGGTATATGTGAGCCAATACACACTTTGAGTTCAGTCGATCGGTAAATACCGTTAAACTTGTACTGAAAACATCATTATTTGTAACCAGCCTTTGAAGCATTTTTACAAGCTGAATCGCTGAAAAATATAACTTAAATAATTGAATTAATTTATACTCATAATGAAAATACTTAACACTCCTATTTGTATAAATACAAGACGACCGGTCATCAAAAAATAAGTTTTACTTCGATGGAAATTTATAGCCATGGTTTAAATACTTAAAAATACCTAAGAATACTTACGCGGGATTTATAAATATTTTATTGATATTAGGTATGAAGTTTAGAGTGGGATGCCCCTAGTATAGATCTAAATTTCAGGATAATTTGGAGATCCTGAAATGTGTTGTCATAACAACTATATATGGGTTATTCCAGATCAAGTGGGTACAGAATTTTAAAAAGTTGTAGTCGATGTCACCGATTTGAGCCAAACTTGGCCAAAACGCTTATTTTGGCATTCTTAACAAACGCCTTTTTGATTTTGCTCTAAAGTGCCTAGATCCTTCTGGGCTACAAACCTGGATTTTCGAGAAGTTCAAAATTTTCATCTTTCAGAAGAGATTACTCCACAACCAAATAAGTTATTCGTGATCTTGAAACGTCCATTTTAAGGATTTTAATGTAGAATCTTATAAGTGTACCCACATTTTGTTTTTGTTATAGTAACTACAGGAAGCAAGCTGATTACCGGCAGGTATCCAAATTGTAAAAAAATGCCTATTTTCACCATGGGTGGGATTTTTATTTCTTAATATTTTGGGCTCAAATTTTCACCACACTTTAGAAAACTCTTTTACTGTATGTGTTTTCAAGGGCAAATGATTTGTACAAACAGTTTTTGAGATATGACCAGATGAGTGAGAGGTAGTTTTGAGCTTTGTTGGTGAAAAATCAATGCTATTTAATATATTTTTTATTTTTTTCTTGAATTCCTTCACGCTGATGGCACAATAATATTTTTATACTTTGACTATATAAAGGGTGATACGGTCAAAATTTGGTCAATATCAACTTGACGTATTTCTTTCAATTTTGCATTTAAAAAACCTGAACACCCCTCATTTTGAAGATGTGTGTGTGTAGAATGTTGCTCCTATTTTGATTTTGGAATTCTCTCTTCAGTTGTCAAAATGCCGTCCAAGCAAGAAGAGCAGCGTATCAAAATTTTGCTCGCGCATCGCGAAAATCCGAGCTACTCGCACGCAAAGTTGGCAAAATCGCTAAAAGTTGCCAAATCAACCGTTACAAATGTAATTAAAGTGTTTGGGGAACGTTTGTCGACAGCCAGGAAGTCTGGATCGGGGGGAAATCGAAAACCGGAAGCCGCTGAGACGACACGAAGAAACACGGTTGTTCCGTACTGTTTTGGCCGGATTTGGCATCTTGCCATTACGGTAAAAAGGCCATGGAGTGGTACGCCGCCAACAACGTGCAGGTGGTTCCCAAGGACAAGAACCCTCCCAACACGCCAGAGCTCCGCCCAATTGAAAAATACTGGGCTATTGTCAAGCGGAACCTAAAGAAGACCAAAAAAACTGCTAAGGGCGAGCAGCAGTTCAAGGCAAACTGGCTTTCTGCGGCGAAGAAGGTGGACAAGGTGGCTGTACAAAATCTGATGTCAGGGGTCAAGCGTAAGGCCCGGCAATTCGGATTTGGAAAAGCGGAAGCCTAACTGAATATTTTTCCTGAATTTTATACTAATTGAACTTGAAGAAGAAATTTAATTTGATTTTTTAAATAAACGATTTCACCGATTTACACGCGTTTTCCCTTGACCAAATTTTGACCTTATCACCCTTTATGTTTTAGTATTACTTCTACGTGAAGTCAACGATTTACATAGTTGAAGATGCTAATTTCAAATAACAGAATGTAGTGGTAATGTTTATACGATAGATGGAGTTGGAGACTATGAACTCTATGCTTTCATCTTCGGAGGCGAACCAGCCTAAGGCTGAAAGCCTCCTAAATAAAGCTAAATTAATTAATTATGCTTTCATCTACTCCATCTATCGTATAAAAATTACCGGTAAAAAATCGATAGAACTGTTTCAAACACACAGTTGGTACTTGAGCGGGTCGGTTTTCATCTCTTTTTGCCAGTGGTGGCGGGGGGGACACCCCTCACCATCCCTCTCCAAAGGGGGAGTTTGGTAAAGAGAGATGAAAAAACCGATTTGTACCTTCCTTAAAAGTTGTCCTAGCTCGCTTTTCTAATATCTATATACAATCTTCACACTGCCGTACTCTAACGGAACTGTCAACTCTATGCTTTCATCTACTCCATCTATCGTATAAAAATTACCACTACAGTCTGTTATTTGAAATTAGCATCTTCAACTAAATATTTTTATGTTATTTTCACATGTTCTGGGCAGGATTCTCATTATATGAAATCATAACAAGCTCATTTATTTACTTCTGTCTATAATTTCATTGTGGTCCTAAAAGTGGAAAATACATTCCTATGGGATACAGCCAAAACGTTAAGTACGATGAAATCAGATAGATTAGCAGGTATATAAAAATTTCAGTTGTGGATGAAAGCTACTACCTGAATAATACCCTTATTAATCTGCCTGTTTACTGTAGTTACTATAACAAAAACAAAATGTGGGTACACCTATAAGAATAAACATTAAAAAACCTTCCAATTGACGTTCAAAGATCACGAATAGCTTGTTTGGTTGTGGAGTAATCTCTTCGGAAAGTTGAAATTTTTAAAAATCTCGAAAATACAGGGTTGTAGCCCAGAAGGATCTTTAGAGCAAAATCAAAAAAGACGTTTGTTCAGAATGCCAAAATAAGCATTTTGGCCAAGTTTGGCTCAAATCGGTAACATCGATCACAACTTTTTTAAATTCTGTACCCACTTGAGCTGAAATGACCCATATGCAGCATTATATTGCTCCACAAAGATGTAAGGGTTCAAAAATTTACTCGGGACATCACAGAATATCTTGTAGAGTCTATAGAACTTCAAGATCAAGAACTTCAACTTCAAACTTCATCCAAGATGCCAAAACTCATTACTACAATATGTCTCGCTTATGTTTCAATGAAGAAAAAATCTGCAAGGCGAAATTTGGCATGTCTTCTGATAATCAATTTTGGAACTCTAAAGAACTGGTCATGTTTAAATAAGGTGATATATGAGGGCCAAACATTCCCCAAATGAACATGTTCCTATAAGTGAAATCTCGAAAACTTTCCAAGTCTTTTATCTTAAATCATTTTCTTCACTCATGATATCTTAATTTATCAACCAGATAACTTTTATGGCTGGATCACGTGTTCTTTGATATTGCCGCCTACGGACATTTTTCAGACGGATCAAGAGCTGAAGGTCGTCGTCTATTATAATTGAATCGAATTTAACTCTTCATCTTTAGTGATTATGTCTTTAACAAGTTTGATTTTAGTTTTACATTGTAATAGTTTACATTTTTCATTTAAGGAAAGCACATTTGTTGATTTTAATTAGAAAATTTGATACTGTACCTACTTAACCTAGTTGCCTAACCTAACGTGCCAGATCCCTAATGAACAGTTGATCGGATCACATGCAGCAATCTCTGATACTTTTGGTGGTAGCAGTTCTCCGTAACGCCAAAGTCTGAAGACCAGCCAGGCGGTGGACCTCAGAATTTCTAGTACGCGGTGGACTGTTGAGGATCATCCTCAGGATCTTGTTCTGGATCCTTTGTAGTTTGAGGTGATGAGAATGTGCGCAACTCTCCCAGATTGGCAACTCGTACTCTATGACGGGAAGGATTATTTGCTTGTAGACAGCAAGCTTGTTTTTCAAGGATAGGGTGGATCTCCTATTGATTAGCGGGTACAACGACCGTATCAAGATGTTGCTTTTGTTTTTGTTTTGTCAACATGCTCCCTGAAAATCAGCTTGCTGTCAAGTGTTAGTCCGAAGTAGACTACCTCTTTGGACCACTCCACCACTCTATGATCAATAATGGCAACGCCACCATCATCGGCTCCCTCAAGACGATAATTTCGATAATTGATAGTCAGGTTTAAGGAACGTTTCATATATAACAGCGATATGCACGTTATGAACTCTCAAAACGTTAAATAACTCGTCTTCATCATCTTCAAGAGATCGAGCATTCCAATTCAAAATGCTTAATTATTTAAAATCCATTACTGTACTTCAAAGTCATTAAGATATTGTTCGTAAATTTAACTCCAGTTTGAATTGCATTAATCATGGAGTTAGGTTTTAGGATATCAGTAATCATGTCGATTAATAATTTCTGTCAAAATTCCATTTTAGGAGCAGTAATGCTACCTTAGTGAAAAAGGAAGTTGTTATTTAATTTTGGTTTGAAAATGAAGTGTTTATATAAAGGGTGTTGTTTTCGCTGGCGCTGATTTCACCTGTTTTCCGCATATTTTTTAATTGTATCAAGTCAAAAAAATATTAGTTTTCGCGTGTGGATAAGTGTAAATTAAGATCTATCACGTTTTAAGAAGCT
This sequence comes from Ochlerotatus camptorhynchus, assembly GCF_037179485.1. NCBI lineage: Eukaryota > Metazoa > Arthropoda > Insecta > Diptera > Culicidae > Ochlerotatus > Ochlerotatus camptorhynchus. Next base: position 3,816,874 of record NW_027040660.1, read on the forward strand.
TTTTTAGTTACATTGTAATTAACGTGAAAACTCTGGGACAAGAATTTGTATCGAGTAGCTGTGTTGCTATGGTGTCGCGTTAGTCGATTTTTCTTTTCGCTTGTTTTTGGTGCTATGCCTCCCTCCCAAGAAGAGTTTTACCGGGTATTTCTTTTCTTTTCTTGGTGCTGGCGTTCTGCCTTCCGGAGGATGCACGCGAATGAGGTGTCAGGCAAAAATTCGGTGCAAATGAAAATCTTCTTCTTTGTTGTGTTCGGTTGTAAAAACAAACCAGTGCTTTTTCGGAGGCAGAATTTGGTGAGATCCATCTGATTATAAATCAGTCATAAATGCATAGTTCCATGTATTACTAAATACGCACCAGGTACGAAACATAACATATCGAAATATGGAAGTGTGTTTGCAGTACCATTATTCATATGATAACGGTAGTGTTCACATGCGGGGCTTATTGTATGTGAAAGTAACCTCGGAATGGACGTGAATTACCAGGCATTCTGAAATGGGTTGCTGAATCTGCAGTAGAGCTATCACTTTCTAACTCCCGGACTAAACTTGCTTTAAATTATTACATCAAGGATTTTTTTTTTTGAGCCAGTTTCTTCCATAATACCACTGCCACACTGGGCCAGGAACCAAAATTAGCAAGACAAAACCTCTAGCACATTGGGTTTGCATTATATTGAAATGGTGTCTTTGGCAAAGTTTCTCGGTTTAACATGCGCCTTCATCTGGTAATGGAAATTAGTTCCAATTTTATCCGCATAGATGGTGCTGCGATACTAACTTTCTTATCTCACATTCTAGAGGTTTTGTGTCTTCGGCAAAGTTGTAGAATATTGAAAAATATGAAAAAATGCCGAAGAACTCAAAGCTCTAGGTCTTCAAACAACAAAGATAAAGTGAATATTGTAAAATTTAACTGAAATTTGCGTTTTTTGTACTATTTCCCATACAAACGACAAATCCTTCATTTTTAACGCCATGTATCTTTTAAGTCGGATAATTTGCAAGTTTCAAGGAAGAGTTCTCAATGTTTTGGGTCGATACAAGCGAAATATTGGCCAAAATAGTGAAAATTACCATGATTTTCATAATCCGGTTTCTCGAAAAGTAGCAAGCTTTAGAAAAAAGTCATTTACTTTCTGAAATGTACCATTTATCATCAATCAAAGGTGAAAGTTTGCCAGACATATAATTTTATATATTTGAGATATCTGAATTCATAGACTACAATGTTTATTCAAGCAGCGTTCGCCAACGCACGGCTTACTGGCTGCATGCGATGGAAACGATAGAATATGTCTCTTATGCTTCGCTAACTGCACGTTGGCGAACGCTGTACTAATGTATGCACAAAGTTTCTTCATGTTCATGTTCATTCTAGGCCGGCGCCAGTAAGCGTGACTGCTTTATCACCCCAATGAGTCTGGGTTCAATCCCAGCTGAGGTCGGTGGGATATTTCTGAGGCATACAAGTCTCTGGTCACGCCTTCCTTCGGAAGGGAAGTAGAAGCTGCCTTCCTGCACATTCGATTGCCGTCAATGGATGGCAATCGATGTCCGTCGGTGATTGGCACTAGATTGCGGAACAGAGACCGACGTTAAATAAAGGAAAGAAGATGTTCATTCTAGAACATGTGTGCGTGTGACAAAAGTCGATGATGATAGTTGATAGAGCAGTGCACGGTTCCTAAACTCACTTTTTAGTTACAAAAATTTTGTCTCTGGGTAAAAGAGATGGCAACGAATGGAAGCCAAAAAAAACCACCCAAAACTGTCAACATTTTCGGTTGAGAGAAGAGTGCAAGCAAATCTTCGTGCACTGATCTAATGTTGAAATGAGAATACACATGTACTACTTACTGATTGACTAACTGAAAATGTAAGTACGAAAACGGAAGCTCTGTTATTTCGAAGTAATGTTGACTCTTCCGGTGGATTATAATTTGTGTTAATTTGAAGTATATAACTATAATTATGGCAGAAGGTAGGTTATTTTTAATTGTTCAGAAGATATTTATTTCATTATTGAAAATAAAAGTATGCAGTGTGAGTGTTCGGGAAATCGTGACATTATTTTTCAAAAAAAATATCGCTCGTTGATCTGGTATCGCATGTGAAAAAGAAAATTATTTGTCCCGAAAGTGAAGCCTTTGAACAGTCCTTTCACAAATCGCTTAGATTTCTAAAAGCAGACTTTGATTCACGTTATGCCAAGTAGTGCCCCAACAAGCGTTTGTTTTTCCAAAAATATACAAAATGACTGGATGCCCACTTCAATGCTCAGGACGTTAGCCAAAAGAAAAATGTAGGTGGAAGACCAAAAAAATCTTTTTGTGAAGATAACCAAAGAACAAGGTTAAAAGCCCAATCAAGTGCCAAACCAGAGATCGAACGATTTACAGCTGACGATGCTTTGCGATTTTTTTTTTTTTTGTGCGAAAATGATCTTACAATAAAAGAAGAGTTCAAGAAAATAGGACGGCAAATAAGTGTACCGTTACCACCTGGAGGTAATTTCATTTTATCGTCTTGTTACCTTAAATTACATTTTCATTTCATCAGGTAATAGTAATGATGGCAACCAGAGATGAACCAGCCGATGGCTGAAAGTCTCTTTAAAAAAGAAATATAAGAAAGATAAGATGATGGCAACACCGCCAGAAGATTATTTCAGAATCCAGAAATAATGGCAAGAATTACAGGAATTGAGAAGGATATCGTTCGTTGATTTGTTACAATTCTGTGTGCGCTATCTAGCAAGCTTGAAATAGACGTAAAGGCATTCGAAACCTACGCAGAAGAGACTTGAAGGTTGTTTGTCCATTATTATAGTTTTTACACTTTGCCACCTACGGTACACAGGGTCTTGGTGCATGGCCCGACAATCATAAGCTATTGTGATATTCCGGTTGGTTTATTATCCGAATAGGCGTTTATTATCCGAGCGACGAAACAAATCCATCAGAAAATATCGGGAGTACCATTCTCGACAATTCAGTCGTCTTGCAAAAATCGAGGACATATTCCATCGACTTTTGTTAACCTCTGACCCGGTGATGACAGTGCAGAAACAGTTTCCTCAGACCAAGAAAAAGCAATTTCCAGGACCCATGCAAATGCTGTTGCAATAATCGACAATGCAAGATAACAGGTAGTTGAAGAAGCTTTGTGCATACATTAGTACAGCGTTCGCCAACGTGCAGCTAGCGAAGCATAAGAGACATATTTCATCGTTTCCATCGCATGCAGCCAGCAAGCCGTGCGTTGGCGAACGCTGCTTGAATAAACATTGTAGTCTATGAATTCAGATATCACAAATATATAAAATTATATGTCCGGCAAACTTTCACCTTTGATTGATGATAAATGGTACATTTCAGAAAGTAAATGACTTTTTGCTAAAACTTGCTACTTTTCGAGAAACCGGATTATGAAAATCATGGTAATTTTCACTATTTTGGCTAATATTTCGCTTGCATCGACCCAAAACATTGAGAACTCTTCCTTGAAACTTGCAAATTATCCGACTTAAAAGATACATGGCGTTAAAAATGAAGGATTTGTCGTTTGTATGGGAAATAGTACAAAAAACGCAAATTTCAGTTAAATTTTACAATATTCACTTTATCTTTGTTGTTTGAAGACCTAGAGCTTTGAGTTCTTCGGCATTTTTTCATATTTTTCAATATTCTACAACTTTGCCGAAGACACAAAACCTCTAGCATGTGAGATAAGAAAGTTAGTATCGCAGCACCATCTATGCGGATAAAATTGGAACTAATTTCCATTACCAGATGAAGGCGCATGTTAAACCGAGAAACTTTGCCAAAGACACCATTTCAATATAATGCAAACCCAATGCGCTAGAGGTTTTGTCTTGCTAATTTCGGTTCCTGGACCAGTGTGCACTGCCGGCCAGTGGGGGTTAGATTGAATACACACACACAGAAATGCTACCTTAGTGAAAATAATCAAAATTTCCGTTAGAATTAGGTTGGCTAAAATTTAGATTTCGATTTCTACCAAAGGTTGCTCCATTTACTTGCTGAACATTGTCCTACAATGAAGAATTTTCCATTACTCTATAATGAAGAATTTGAAGCTTATGAGCTATTTGTACTAACAGAAGAGAATTTAGTACCTGTGAATGTGAACCGTTTCCTACCTGTCACTTAGACCAAGATTTTAGTAAATTGGATTTGTGGTATTCACCATAATTTAAACATTTAGATTTCTTAGGATCTTACTTCACATGACAGTCGTTCTTTGCGTGAGAGGAATCACCACAACTCAGGCAGTTAGCGGGCATGTAGCAATTTTTTGCTCCGTTACCCGATCCCTGGTACTTACAGCACTGGATGAGGCTTTGGAAATTTCCTTCAGTCTCATAAGGCTACCTTTTTCTAGTTGTTTAGTTCACTAGACTTGAAGTGAACTAAATAAAAATCATTAGAAATCCCGTTGCGCGAATCGCCAGAACGGGATTTAATTTTAATTTTGATTACTTGGACTGCCTCAACTCCACGTAAATTTTTCAATTCATCTTTGGTCTGATTCAGGGATTCACCACTGGGCAGACCTTTCAAGACAACTTTGAACAGACGTTCAGTTTTGGTGTCGTAAGTGAAAAATGTTTGTTGCTTCTCAGTAAGATACTTGAATTCGTCCAAGGTTTCAGCCAATACACGGTATTTACCCCGACGGCCAATTTGAAGTGAAAAAACTTGAATTTAACGAAGATCAAAAGTTTTGTGCGAAGAGCATAGAAATCGAAAGTGGTTATCACAATAGGGGGAACCTTTTCCTTATTGGCATTAAGCCGGGAATGTTTAATCGAATTTTGCCTGGATGATGGATTACTTTCATCATCCGTGAGCATATCAAATTGATTGCTCAAATTAATTGAATCAGAAGGGAAATTAAGAGATTGCCCTTCTCCTTTGCGTTCAGGTGCCATAGCCAAGTTTCTCCAAATCGACTTCCAAGCAGATTACTAAAAGAATCTGAAGGATCGGAGAGGGATTTTCCAAATCGATATGCAAGCAAGATTATCACGGGTAGGGTCCATACAAGGATCAAAAAGGAATAATAATCGAACAAGGTAGAAATGTTGAAGGTAATATTGTTTAAATTGGAGGCCTCCCTTAGCTCAGTCAGTGAAGCCGCAGCTACTAAGCAAGGCCATGCTGGAGGTGGCTGGGTTCGATTCCCGGTCCAGTCTAGGAATGTTATGGGTTGGAAAATTTCTCGACTTCCTTGGGCATATAGAGTATGATTGTACTTGCCACACAATTATACTAATGACGGATTTCACGCCAACTCATCCAGTGGTTGGCAGCACCCTCTCAGAACCTTATGGAACTTTGTGGGTGTGGAGACTTAGCAATTTTAAGCAACTTTGCGTACTTATTTTTTTCAAAATTTATCTCGCCTAACATTTGATAAGGGTCAAAGTTTTTTGTCGATTTTTTTTCAAATCGATATAGCTTAAAAATGACAAGCCCTACAAAAAAGTGATGTATGGCGAACTTTAAGCAAATAATCTGAAATTTTATAAAAAAAAATTTAAATAAAATAAAAAATCGGTTTCTACACTCTAAAAAAATATATTTAAAAATTAAAAGTCATTTTCCCAAAAATGGTACCCCTCAGATTTGCTTGATATTTTTTCTCATGAAAGGCAATATAATTACCTAACTTTTCTTCATACATCGCAAAGTGGGCGCTTTTAAGGAAAAAAAAGTTGTTCGAACAACAACTTTTTCATGTTAATTTTTTTTTAGCGTGTTTCACTCAAAGTCGAATAGTAATACGCGCACAACCTTATTAAAATTCGATTAAACTTTATGGGTATACTTTTCGATAATCTGGGCGAAATCTAGCCTAACATTTGAAAAGGGTACAGAGAAGTTACCTGCAAATCGTCCAATAAGAGTTCAGAACAAAACGTTCTAATGAGGAACAGCCATCTCAGCATGGTTTGCACTTTCCTGTGATGGATTGTATTATAATATATGCATACACTCTATCCAACTTCTATAAAACCACCCTCAAAATGTTCCAAATCAACAGATAAACTAAGTAAAAATCACTTAGTATGTTTTATTCATGAAAAGATTTCAATTCATGTATTTGTGATTAATTTAATTAGAAAAATAATCATTCATTTATTTTTATGTATTAGGTGTGTCCATTAGTAAGCAATATGCATATATGTTTATACCTCATCTCTCAAGTGAATACATATAATAGCGCAGGTAACTTAACGATTATTTAAGGCATGCCTAAAATAATCGTTAAGTTACCTGCTATATAGCAGTTATATAACAACGCAGGTAGTCACATGAGAGATATAAGGTATAAACTTAAAGCACCGCAGTCTGTTTCTACCGACATAATCTAATATTTAAGTTTGGTGATATCACAACAATGCTCATAGTTGCTGTAGTGCATAGTTGTTGAAAGTGTAGTGCTGCATAGTTGTTGAAACGAAAAAGTGTTTATATATACAACAATGGAAAAATCTGCTGAATTGATTATTAAAAGGGTGCAATGTAGTGCCAACATAAACAATCCCAATTGCAGCCGCAATAATTTACGTAATTTATCATCAAGTCTCATAGAGAAAATACATTCATGGGGCTTTGATCATCAATTGGATGTAACAATGCGTATTTGTGAATCGTGTCGTGGAATTTTAGTGCACAATAGGACACCTCTCCCGAAAAAGAGGCGATCGGATGGAAAAGAATCAAGCCATGCTCGGAAGTTTGAAGAGCCGCAACCATCAACAAGTCATCAGCAATCAGAACATCAGGAATTTGATTATACACTAGGTAAATAATAATAACTTTAACTGTTTCAACTGTGTGGTTTAAGGATTGTACATCGAAGATACAACTTCATTTTCAACATTTTTTAGAGCACGAGCTGGATGAACCGCTTATCGTACAAATTTGATCGATTGGTAGGCCAACCTCGGTGAACAATCAATACACAATACACAATACACAATACACAAAGATGTCCGATGAACTCAAGGAGCTGTTCAGTCATGTAAAAACTATACCTGGTACACAAAAATTTCATTGTTTTGTACCTATTTCTCAAAACATAATTTCTTCTAAGCGATTTTCACATTCAAAGGAAACTCCGAAAAATTTCACTCTGTTTCCGATAGACTAATAATCAATGAAAAACTCAAATTATGTATGGAGAATTATAGGAAAATAAATTATGCACTAAACAAAAACACTAGAGTTTTCATTTATTAAAACACCATTCGAAATGCAGGAAAATCCTCTGTATTAGGCCCTTTCAAATGTTAGGCTAGATTTTTGTTTTAAGCACGCCCAAATTATCAAAAGGTCAAAATCTTTATGCTCATTAAGTTTCAACGGATTTTAATAAGGTTGTGCGCGTATTACTATTCGACTTTGAGTGAAACACGCTAAAAAAAAATTAACATGAAAAAGTTGTTGTTCGAACAACTTTTTTTCCTTAAAAGCGCCCACTTTGCGATGTATGAAGAAAAGTTAGGTAATTATATTTCCTTTCATGAGAAAAAATATCAAGCAAATCTGAGGGGTACCATTTTTGGGAAAATGACTTTTAATTTTTAAATATATTTTTTTAGAGTGTAGAAACCAATTTTTTAATTTATTTAAATTTTTTTATAAAATTTCAGATTATTTGCTAAAAGTTCGCCATACATCACTATTTTGTAGGGCTTGTCATTTTTAAGCTATATCGATTTGAAAAAAAAATCGACAAAAAACTTTGACCCTTATCAAATGTTAGGCGAGATAAATTATGAAAAAATAAGTACTAAAAGTTGCTTAAAATTGCTAAGTCTCCACACCCACAAAGTTCCATAAGGTTCTGAGAGGGTGCTGCCAACTCCGAAGACGAGTTGGCGTGAAATCCGTCTAATGCAAAATTGGTACAGGTATCGAAAGCTCTCAATTAATAACTGTGGAAGTACATCTAGAACACCAAGTTGAGAGCACGCAATAAGCTTAAATGCGATAAGCATTAAGCTTGAAATACAAAGAAGAAGAAGAAGAAGAAGAAGAAGAAGAAGAAGAAAAATAAGAAGAATATCGTTTAAATTTGTTGTAGCTTTAGGTCGACGGGGACGACTCTATCTACGATGCAGGAAATATTGTGTTTTGCTGTGGCTAGCTGTGCATACGCGATTTTGAAGATTTCCTGCAAAAAGATGATGCGCGATGCAAGTAGATGCGAGAAATGAAGGAAGATTTTTCGAAGATTTATTCGCTAGTGTGAGAATTTTTGAGCATCGAGAATTGAGATTTAAATGTGTCGCCCCCCTCGCTTTTGGTAGCAGTAACACTTCCTTCAGCAAAACACAAAAAGATCCGCACGGCAAGAGAGCACGATGCGATCTCGCGAATAATATTGTAACAAAATCCAGGCTAGTATGTCATACTGCAGGAAACAGTGTTGTTCTGAAAGCTGTCGATTCATATCAGAAAGTTATCGGCTGCGAAATCAATAACACTGGTTTACAAATAAAAGTAAAAAAATGTACTTCAATGTTTGACGTATGATCCTAATGTAGAGTAGTTTTCTTTTTCTTTTTTTTCCTTGATTTGTTTTTCGTCAATCTTGTTTTCCGTGCTGAGCACCAATGCTACCGACTTGCTAGGAAGGCAGCTCCCACACCTGGACCCTACCTATCGACCCATCAACTCATGAACCGGGGTCCAACGGCTTTACTTCCCTTCCGAAGGAAGCCGATATCAGAGATGTTATGCCTCAGAACATCCCGGCGGCGCCGACTGGGATTGAACCCAGGCCTGCTGGGGTGAGAGGTAATCACGCTTACCAGCTAGAAAACGGTATCTCACTTTAGAAAAGATTGTTTTCTAAAATACTATTAGCTCCGGCTGTAATGAAGCTATATCAATTATTTTAAAGCCAAATTAAAGGTAAGAAAGTTTATATTCGATCAACAGCATGTTATTTAACTGTTACATCAGTTGTATTTAAGTAAATTTGAAGTTTATTTATTTTTTTTTATTTTTTTTTATAGTAATAACAAATTTTAAGGGGAAATCAACTCTGCACATCTCAATCTGTGCCGAATGTTTAAGCTGTGTCAAAGTCTGCCAATCAAGTATCCCATGAATTTGGCAACACTGAAGATTTAATGACTTTTGTGATTGTTTGTTTGTGATTGTGCGAGAAAAAGAAGCGTGATGAATTGATGTATTCAACAATCACTACACAGTATGGAAATTCTATCCTAATAAGAAAACTGGGCAAAGTAAACCAAATCTGTTTTAAGATTCGGACCGTTCATCACCAACAAAACACTGATTGCCGGTTCCGAAGCCCAACTCCGGCGGATCCTCATAAATCCGGAAACGTCCATCAAGTTCGAGATTCTGGTGGATTGCGGCAAGCTGGACGCGGTTCTTCTTCGGTTTTGAAGCAGTATGACAACCAACGATAGCTACTGCGAGGCGGCGGTGGAACTGTTCAATCAGCTGCAAGCGGAGGGCGGCTACTTGAAGATTAGTGGGTTTCTTTTTTTTAAGGCTTTATCAAAGAGATTTTTAGCCTTAGGCTAGTTCATCTCTGAAGATTAGTGGGGATTTTGCAAAACAAATTGTTCGATTTACTTCAGGTGAACAACTTTGAGGTGCCGAATGTGGTTCTGTTGTATGCTAAGGGATAAGTTTAAAGGGCTTAAGGATCGGGTTCAGGTTGTCAAAATATACTTAATTTGTTTTACAGAAAGCCTATATAATAAATTGTCTAGGAATGTACAATTGAGTATCATAATATGTATTGAAATAATCCTGATTATTTAAACAATTTGATTGACTTGTGGTGCCGTAGATCGCTCATCCGGGAGGAAGGTGCCTGATTTGTATGACGCTATATATCTGGCCACCCTGTCGCATTGACCCATAAGAACCGTGTTACCGATATTGGAAACTATACCGGAAACGCCAAGCAAGTGTTCGTTGCTAAAGTGAATGACCCTGAGAGTGACCTGGTTATTGCTGTTGCTGGTGATGATCTTGGCGCTGGTATTTATGTATCGCTCAAACTTTGACAACTCTTGCAGGGAATTGGACGAAGTACTGGCTGCAGGAGAGATCCGAGCAAAGTATATGTTTGTCTTCTAATCCGGAATCCGATCGTCTAGTCCGATGGACGTGTCAATTTCATCCTGAAGTGAAGATCGACGACTGTCAGCAAAGTGCGAAACCTTAGCAACTATTGGAGCAACGATAGCAAACAACAGTGATGCCGTTGCATATTATATTTTGTTTGTGATGTGTTTCGGCACAGTGTGCAGAGTTGATTACCCCTTGGGTTAATACGTATCGTCATCCCCCAATAAGTACTGGGACTTGTATGGACATCCATATAAAATCCTGTGGATTTCCCATCGAAGTCCGTACCAATTGAAACCAATGACTGGCAAGCATACCTAACGAAAAACATAGAACAAAACGATAAAATTTTCATCCCGGAAGACCCTTGGCAAGACCGGGATTCAAAACTGGCCGAAATACAAAACCCATCACTCACACACCCCCTATGATGTGGATTTTGTTTCTTTATCATGCGTTCCGCATAACAACTTTGTAAAACAAAACAAAAATCCTCTGCTGCTGGCACAATTCCGTACCGTACCGTCGTATTGGACGATCTTATAGGCATTTGACCAACTGTTGCTGGAGGAAACCCATTTTGGCCATCTTAACTGTCGTATCGACCCTCTCGACCGACAATGGTGTGGAAGAACTCTGTTGGCGTGAAGCTATTCTGAACGAAACCTCGAGCCGCTGGGATTTTTGCTACGAATCGGATGAGATACTTAGTGCAGACAGGTACAGGCAATACTCACAGCATTTTTCTTAGGAATCCGAACCCAATGTGAAGCCCAATGGAGTAAACAAAGAAGTCAACCTTAGCAACGATTGGCAAAACGTGATCTCTCGACAGTGGCATTATACTTTTATTTTTTAATAATTTTACGTAACCGCAATCCCAAATCTTTCTCATCCATCTTTAAAATGAATGATTGTATACTTCAATAAAGCAACTGAAAAAGCGCAATATTTGAAAAGATTTTCAAAAAGGGGGATGACAAAATCGGGTCATTACTGTAGCAAGCTTACACGAAAAAAACTACAATGGACAGCCCTTTGGGGTTGTACGCAATGGTGACGTAGGACTACGTGGTCTTATATAATAAATCTTATTTGGTAGCTGCAGCAGGAGCTTGTTTTTTGTGTAGGAATAGGAATTTGAGCGGGGTTATCTCTGTTTATACGGTTTAGTATGACGTGCTTGATATAGATGGCCCACAGCGACTCACGAAGAGCTACTGATTCCGATCAATAGCGGTGTGCTTTCTTCCTCCTAAAGGGCGAACACGAAATTATTGCGACACATTCAACAGGGCATAACTTTTTTTACTATTGGGTAAAAATCAACCAAATTTTGCACACTTTCTCATTGATGTGTATTGTGTACATGCTGTCAAACTCGAAGTCGTGTTTTTCGATTCAACGAAAATGGAGGTGAACCAACGCGAGTTGAGATAACAAATTCTTTCCAAACACCTGGAATTTCCTGACCTGTCGCACCGACAGTTGGGAAAATTGTTGAACATTCACCATTCAACCGGCTCCAGAGTGTTGAAGCGGTTCCAGGAGCGGTTGACGTTGGACCACGGCAAAGGAGCTGGAAGAAAACAGGGACCGGAGAACAAAAAGACGGAGGGAAAGGTGAAGCGGATGATTAAAGCAAATCCCAACGTCTCAAGCCGAGATTTGGCTAAAAAGATCGGCATGTCGCAGAGCTACGTCCAGAATGCAAAGAAGAGAGCTGGACTACATACATACAAGGTACAGAACTTCCCAAACCGCGATGAGCGGCAACAATCGACGGCTAAAACTCGGGCACGGAAGATCTACGAGAAGATGCTGACAAAATATGGCTGCTGTGTGATGGACGACGAAACGTATATAAAAGCCGATTTTAAGCAAATTCCGGGGTTGGAGTTTTTTACCGGCAAGAGCAAGTTCGATGCGGCAGCAAATTTAAGAAGAAGGAAATGTCGAAGTTCGCCTCCAAATATCTCATTTAGCAGGCCATCTGCTCTTGCGGACTGAGAAGTAAGCCTTTCGTGACAAAGGGCACAGTAAATGGCGAGATCTACAAATCTGAGTGCCTCGAGAAGCGCCTTTTGCCGTTCTTGCAGCAGCACGACGAAGCTCCGCTATTTTGGCCAGATTTGGCATCATGCCACTATTCTAAAAGTGTCCTGGAGTGGTATGAGGCCAATTCTGTCCATTTTGTTCCAAAGGACATGAATCCGCCAAACTGTCCGGAGCTGCGCCCGGTGGAGCAGTACTGGGCAATAATGAAGCGGGAACTTCGGAAGAGCAAGAAGACAGTCAAAGACGAGAAGGACATGTTAAGAAAATGGAAAAAAAAAACTGAGAAACTGGTACCGGATGACACTGTAAAGACTTTGATGGAGGGCATCAATTTTACACTCAAGGCTCCATCGATTATTTTTTCTTTTGAAGTAAATATATGTAAAAAACTACCCTAAAATTTTGGTTTGATTCTAAACATTATAAGAAAATTGGCATGACATTTTCGGTGTCGCAATAATTTCGTGTTCGCCCTTTATGGATGCTCATGTGGGCTGCTGCTCGATGCTTGCGGGGAGCCTTTCGTTGTGTACTGGAGAACACCACCACTCACCACTCACCACGCGGTGATTGAATAAACACCGTTTGGTGAGACCAGATGGAATTCAACTTTGAAATCTGTGTTAGGGAAATCGCTTTTCGTAGGCAATCGGCGATTATTTTAATTATCAAAGCAACAGTTATGATGATGATTTTAACAGATTCGTAGACAAAATTCCTATCGATTGGCGTACTAAGAATTAAAATCCATCATCTCTGGATCAAAATCAGACCACTTTCATGCCGCAACCGACTTTGGTTTTTGAAATCGAACCCCCAATGTTGCCTAAAAGTACATGGTCTGTTAGATTTAAACATATCTAGATAGAGCTGAAATTAGGCGTAACAGCTTTTGTAAACAATGACTTCTCTCGATGATTTTTAGGAATTCAAGGCACGCCCACGCAAACTAACGTTACCGTCGGGTAGGGAAAGTCTTAGCCTACCTGATGGTGATGTTGATTTGCGTGGGCGTGCCTTGACTTTTAAGACATCATTGTTTACAAAAGCTGTAAGGCCCAATTCAAGCTATATTTTGATATGGGAACTGACATCCGATGACAAATGTCCAGAAATATGTTTTTACAAATTTATGGTGGTCCTAAAATGGACCGTTTTGTCGTGATGGTTGAGTAATGCTGAGCTATTAGGGTGTTAAACACAAATAAGGCTGGTGAGCTGTATATTGTTTGGAATGAGGGTGACGCGCTTGGCATAGATGGCCCCAATCAATAGCGGTGCAGCTTCTTCCTCCTTCTATGGATGCCCATGTGGGCTGCAGCTCGCTGCTTGCAGGCAGCCTTTCGTTGTGCACTGGAGAACAATGTTCAACGCCACGCGCCGAAAGCACTGCTGCTGCTGCAGCTGAAGCCGACGACCGGACACCACCACCCACGGTGATTGGAACTGAATCCGATCAACGGTTGAGGCCAGCCTTGATAGCTAGCTGCGTGCGGGGAGCCTTTCGTTGTGTACTGGAGAACACCACCACTCACCACTCACCACGCGGTGATTGAATAAACACCGTTTGGTGAGACCGGATAGAATTCAACTTTGAAATCTGTGCTAGGGAAATCGCTTTTCACAGGCAATCGGTGATAATTTTAACTATCAACGAAACATTTGCACATTCGTGCAATTTTCAACAGTGACATTTTGAAAAAATATTATTTAATTAACTTTAACAAATGCGTAGGAATATATCTGATCGATTGGTGACAAAATTATAGAAATTGGTCCAGGGGAAGCTGAGTTATTAACGTTCAAAGCTTTCATAATTTTGTTATATGTTCCATTTTCGGTTTTCACAAAGTGTACCCCGATACAGAAATCACAGACGTAGTTCTACGTCAAAAGGTTGGGACGATATTTTACATCTCCATATAAACTTCAAAGGGTAAGTGCAGTATGAGACTGCAAATTCAAAGAGCTCAAATTTTAGGATAATGATCAGGGCCTGATTAAGAATCGATTGAACGGGGTGGAGAAATTTTGAATCACCCCAATAGGGCCATTATCCAGTTGATAAGGGTAATGTATTCATGTGGGACTTATTGTGCGTGAGAGTGGCCTCAGAATGTATGTGTTTGAAATGGGTCGCTGGATCCACAATAGGGAGACATCATTCTCGTATATACGAACGGGTGACCAAATTTCACTTATCAAGCTACTTTGGGCCTTCCATACCTTGCCTTCCGGGTACACCCAGACGCGCATGCACAACAAATAACGTCTTTTTTTCCACGCAATGATCTAAGATAACTGAACATGTAAATTTCCCTCCCTCTCCTTCCAGGCCCTCTCTCCGGACGACTTCCGCAAGGTCATGAAAGTCGTCGAGTCGGCTATCCTGTCCACCGATCTGGCCATGTACTTCAAAAAGCGCAATCAATTCCTGGAGCTCGTCGAGGGAGGCGAATTTGACTGGCAGAGCGAGGAAAAGAAGGAAGGTAATGCTCATGCTGATGCCGCCGGAAATAGTTTGCGTTACACAATTCAATTCACCCTTGTCCTTGGTCGGGGGGGGGTGTTTCTTAACTTTTTTCTTCTCTTCCATTTCAGTACTTTGCGGCATGATGATGACGGCATGCGACGTGAGTGCGATTGCCAAACCATGGGAGGTCCAACACCGGGTGGCCAAACTGGTGGCGGACGAATTTTTCGACCAGGGCGATCTGGAAAAGCTGCAACTCAATCAGCAGCCCGTGGCGATGATGGATCGGTAATTTGGAACTAATTTTTATTGCAATCTACAGTCGATTGACGTCAACCGAGATTGAACCAATTTGCTGCGCGGTCAAGGTTTGCGAAAGTTTTGACAGGAATTGCTCAAAAATGTCCCAACAACACTTGTTTAGGCGATAATTAGACTCATAATTGAATCCGACAGCAATTAAGATTACGGCAGAAAATGTGATAACGTTGTCGTTTCATTAATCAACCTTGTCCGAAGACGCACGAGATGAGAGGGCAACTCAGTATCATTCTACCGGCAGATAATTGGCATAGAATGAGAGACAACATGATTCGCTTGGCCCGGAGAAAATTACAGCCATCACTCATCTTTGCTAGGAGCGCTCAAAACTTCTCAAGATGTGTTCGTTATCTGTCCCGATATTGCCACCAGGGACATGAAGTTTAATTAAGATATCAAAATTTATCTTCTGATGCTGGTCCTGCTTTACGGCCCAAGTCAAAGCAATGGTGCCGGCAGCATAAATGTGACCATCATCAGTGCAGACAAGTTCAAGCATTGTATTATATGACGGGTGTTATTATCTGGGTGGAAGCGCATTGGTCATACGAACATTATTGATTGGAAATCGAAGCTATACGACGTCAATCAATGCTCCATCAGAGACTCCACGACGACAGTTAGCAGATCATAATGCAAGTCGGAACAATTCAATCTAATACGCTTTTCCCTTTTATGCCCTTTCAGCGAACGCAAAGACGAGCTGCCCAAGATGCAGGTTGGATTCATCGATGTCATTTGTCTGCCGCTGTACAAAGTCCTGTCGGATGCGTTCCCATGGATACGACCGCTCTACGAGGGAACGATGGACAATCGGCAGCACTGGCAGGATCTGGCGGAGAAGGTGGAAATGGGCCTAACCTGGATCGATCACGACACGATCGACAAACCGGTGGAGGAGTTTGCCTGTGAGATTGTTGATCAGTTGATTGTGCTGGAGAAGAAGTGAATGTGTTTCGGTCTCTCGAGAATTGCATGATCCTTTGTGCCGTTGGTTTTATGTTGCACCTTACCTTTCGATTATCTGTTTAACCGGTTGGTTTTGGTTGAGGTGGTGGTGATTAATGGGTTCTGGAAGTCTTAAAATTTTATGTCATATCCGGAATAACACAGATATTCCGGTAAGCTCCGTTCAGAAATCCATGCATGCCAATAATTTATTGGGACAATCTTACAGTAAACGTATTTTTCGGTGAAGATCTGCGTATTTAACATTCCCGAAGTTTTTGGATTTTCCCGGATATCACTGTAGTACCGACAGTGCGTGCATATTAACGGGGTTCATTTTTAATTTGACCTTCTAGTAACCCTACGACCATAAGAAAAGTGAGTTTCTCTAAACATTATTTCAAGCTGAACATTGCATTAGGTACTAAGTAACATTGACAGATTCTCTTTGTCGACTTTTTCTTTGTATCCCCACGGCCATGTTAAGACATTCCCAAGTATTTTCAGCACACATATCGATAAAAGAAGCTTTTATCTAGCATGTAATACGACAAACACAACAAGAAACGGTTATGTGCTCAAGTCAGTGTCTGTTTTTTTCTCATTTACCCTCACACGCACTGACTATCGCAGTGTAGATAAATTGCGGTTGTTTTTAAAAGCTTCGCTGTCAACGTATGAGTGAAATGAACAAATGAGATCATTATCCATCTACGAATACGCGTTTGTTGAGTATCCAACCCAAAACTGTCAAAATCGAAAGCGATCCTCAAAAGCAAAAAAATCAAATTCATTTTGCCGTAAATGATTATTTTGAATACGATCGATTGCAGAGCCTAAAACCTCGATATTATCATCAATTCTGCAAAAGGCAATAATCTTCCATCGATCTGAGTGAAAAAAGCAACATAACACGTTCCACAACGGTATATGTGTGCAAAACGAAAATAATCATTTCGCATTTGATACTCAAAATCATCTCCACCAAGATGATTATGAATATTGATATGACAGCAGAACAGGCGATAATGAATACGCATCTTTGAATGAACAAAAACAATTGTTGACTTCGAAACTCAGCGGTTGCCTTGATCAAGAGCATGTTATCATGTAAAAATTCAAATTCATGCAGGTAGTCGGTTTATCTTTCAAGGTTGCCTTCATTTTCAGCGTATTTGAGTGTAGAAGAAATGATTTTTATCAGCACTGGCTCAAGTTATGAACGAAAGAGAAAGTCGACGAAGAGAATCTATCAATGTTACTTAGGACCAAATGCAATGTTCACCTTGATTTTTGATGTTTTGTTTTGATGCTGCGTTCCGTTTCGCAACGTTCCATTTCGCTTTTCTCTGTTCCATTTGCTAGATGACGTTCAAGCAGCCCAGTGGCAGGCGCGTAGGCAACATGTTATACCATGACAGCGGGCCCAGCACAGCAAAATTAAAGTTTTGAGCCCGGGACATGCTGCCTACTGTCAAACGCTGCTGTTGGTATAGGCAACAGTCAATACGAAACTAACGATTTTAAATTGGCTCACTACTTGACTAGCCTATTGGTCCCAAGCAAACGATTAACGTATCCCATTCTAGTCGAAATTCTACTACTACACAATGTTTGTTTTGATTCGCTATGAAAGTTTGACAGATAAAATGAGGGGTTAGTGGATTTTCCTATGTTTCGAGGGGTGAATCGATTAGCTTGGGACCGAAGAGAGTACCAGAGCTGAGCCAAAAATTTGAGAACGTTATTTCAGTACCTTCTAGTCTTAGAGTTACCTCTATGGTATAGGCCTTGTCAAGGCCGAAGCGCAATGACAGCGGAAGCGGAACGGCAGCGGCAGCGGAAAAGCCCGATCTGAGTAAGCGTACTTGTCGGATTGAAAACTAGTTAGAAGCAAATCGACATCGGTTAGGCTTCTTGGTGTCATTTGTGACAACTGTCAAACTTTCCGTTTCCGTTCCGCTTCCGTCCACATTGCGTTTGGGCCTTCACTGGCCTGCGTTTAAGCAATTTTTAGTTTGCGCGGCGTGCAGATTGGCGGGGTTCAAATTAAAAAACAACTCGAGTGAAGTCTGGTGCTCTGGTGCTAATTTGACAGCTCCTCCTTTTCCTCTACGATTATGCTTGGTACATCTCGCGCCACGTTGCGGAAAATAGAGTAAATGTTCTAAATTACGTTATAGTAAAGCATGATTCACGAAAATTATACTCGTCAATTCGAAAATATAATACATCAATTTTTAATTGATCAATTCAGGAATTAAGAATGGTTTTGAGGGCATTAGATTGGTTGCCACTTTGCCGCATTTAATGTTACATGATGAATGATACAATTTATTCATACAAACAGGCCGCCATTACCGAGCAAGGCAAGCTGGATGGAGCAGCAGAATAGAGCTTATATACTATAGAGGAAGAATAGCGCTGGTGTTCCCTTTGTTTCGATGTTGAATAATATCATAGAGGTAACTCTAAGACTAGAAGGTCCCAAAGAAACGAGCTCAACTTTTTGGCTCAGCTCTGGTACTATCTTCGGTCCCAAGCTAATCGATTCACCCCTCGAAACATAGGAAAATCCACGAACCCCTCATTTTATCTGTCAAACTTTCATAGCGAATCAAAGCAAACATAGTGTATTACTAGAATTTTAAATAGAATGGAATACGTTAATCGATTTGCTTGAGACCAATAGGCTATTCAAGTAGTGAGCCAATTTAAAATCGTTAGTTTCGAATTGATTGTTGATAATACCGGGTACAGAACTGTCAAACTGCATAACTGCTCGCTTTGACAGTTGTGTCCCTATTAGATGTAAGGAAAAGATGTTTCGACAGCGACGGCAGCGCTATTCTTCCTCTATACTTTATTAGCTCTACACTGAACGAAAACATCCGCAATACTTCGACTGATTATTGTATTGCTCGAGCCCTTTAACAATATGCTGTCGAATTTCGGATGATTTCCTTATGGTTGAATTCGTCATCAACTGATGAGCATCCATATGACTGATATGAAGGATGATATTTATTTAAAAATTGACTGTAAACATACAGAGCTCAGAGGACAACAATTTAAGGACTGGATGACTTGCAAATGCTAAAGATTAGATTATTAATTTGACTGTTTACATTTCCATATTGAATAGCCATGAACAGCCATTCATCATGGATACAAAAAGGATGTGTTGGTAGAGGAAACTTACTCCACCACGAAATAGACAATTTTTTTTTGACTTTGAACTTGACTTTGAATGATCTATATTTCTTGTATTTGTTTGGTTTACATGTATGCATTTTCAAGTGACACAGATGCGTCTTTTCAACTTTAGTTATTTTGAAATTTTTAATTATTATTTACTGTTCCTAGTCCTATCAGGCCTGTTAAAGTATGACCACCTTAGTGGGATTGGTTTGTTTTGAATTGGAAAAAGGAGACTACTTAAAACTACTATTTACAGCTACAACTAATCTACAACTACTATATACACCTAACCTACTATATACAAATTGCTTATCAAAGCATGTTCTGATGTATTGCATTTCTGTACAAATTTGTTCCTAGTTTCGTTAATTTGAAAATCTACTTTCGGGATGTTAGCCTCTTGATGCAGGTCGGAAATGCGGGTATCGAAAGGACGATCTAGGATCATCCTCAATACCCTGTTCTGCGCTACCTGTATTTTGTTCCTGTGAGTTTGTGCACA
Source organism: Ochlerotatus camptorhynchus (assembly GCF_037179485.1). Classification (NCBI taxonomy): domain Eukaryota; kingdom Metazoa; phylum Arthropoda; class Insecta; order Diptera; family Culicidae; genus Ochlerotatus; species Ochlerotatus camptorhynchus. Next base: position 3,836,537 of record NW_027040660.1, read on the forward strand.
TGATTCCCACACCGGAGCTGCGTAGAAGATCGCAGGCGCAATGATTTGTTTGTAGACAGCCAGTTTGTTCACCCTAGAGAGACGAGATCTGCGGCAAATTAGCGGATACAAGCACCTAACTAAATTGGAACACTTGACTACTGCCTATATCTATGTGCGAGCGGAAAAGGAGCTTCTCGTCAAATAACATACCAAGATATGTTACTTCCGTGGACCACTCAACCCTTGTGCCATCCATTATTACAGTACAAGAGGGAGCCGGTTTTAGTTTGGGAGATTGTCGATGGAGGAACATTATTGATTGGGTTTTGGAGGCATTGATTTTGATTTTCCACGTGTTGGCATAATCAGCAAAGGCGTCAAGGCATCGTTGAAGTTTGTTTGTTATTTCACGAGGCCTCCTTCCCTTGACGGTTATAGCGGTATCATCTGCGAACAGGAAGAACACGCAACCGTTCCCCAAGGGAGGAATGTCGGAAGTGTAGATGCTGTATAGCAAAGGGCCCAACAGGCTACCTTGCGGAACACCTGCTGGGATGGAAAAGGTGTTTGAATTGCAACCATTCAACGATACCTTAAACGACCTTTGCTGGAGGTAGTTACGGGTGATTTTTACAAGATGTGGTGGAAAGTTGAAGTTACAAAGCTTGTACACAAGTCCGTCATGCCAAACATTGTCAAACGCCTTTTCAACGTCTAGCAATGCCATGGCTGTGGACTTGGATACAGCTTTGTTACTTCGAATGTTATTCATCACCCGAACTAGCTGGTGATTTGTGGAATGCCCTTTCCTAAACCCAAACTGTTCAGGTAGGAGAATGTTGTTCTCCTCGACAAACTTGAGCAAACGATTGAGAATTAGTTTCTCGAACAATTTGCTCAGCGCTGAAAGGAGGCTGATTGGTCTATAGCTGGAAGGTAGTGATGGATCTTTACCGGGTTTGCGGATTGGTATGATTTTTGCTATCTTCCAGATACTTGGAAAGTAGTGCAGTTCCAAGCATCTGTTGAAGATAGCAGTCAAAAGCGAGTACACTTTCGTGCTCAGCTTCTTCAATACCAAGTTGAATATACCGTCAAACCCGGGAGCCTTCATGTTCTTGGTGTTTTTCAGCGCTGAGCAAATCTGCTCCACTGTAATATTTTCAGCCGGAGGGACGACACAAGCGGAGGCATCCAAGTTTTGTACACATTGCGTCACCTGATTTTCGAGCGGACTTTGGATAGTTGAGCCAAGCAAATGCGATGCAGCAATATAATTGCCAATCGCATTTGCTTTCTCTTGTGGGGTAATGAGCCGATTGTCATCATTTCCGACTCTGAGAGGAGGAATGGGTTTGGGATGAGTTTTCAGCACCTTGGCTACCTTCCAGAATGGACGGAAGCGGTCATCCAGATTCTGGACAACACGCCCGAAACTTTCATTTCGGAGTGAGTCCATTCTGGAAGCAATCTGCCTGTTCAGATCGGTCATTTCATGTTTTTTGCTCAGATCTCCAGTCCTCTGAAACTGGCGTCTACGCACATTTCTCAAGCGAATCAGTAACTGGGTGTGGGAATCAATAGCAACAAACTTACCCCTCACAGGAACTTGTCGAACGCATGTCTCGTCAGGCACGGATATGGCCTGGTGGAGTCCTTCCAGAGCCCGGTCGATGTCCTCTACGGTGTCAAGCGGCGGATTTTCGTTGATGTTCAGGTCTACCACACATCCAAACTGGACCCAGTTTACGTGGTGGTAGTCTTTTCGTAGGATTGGAGCAGGAGCTATGTTGATGCCGACGTCAGCCACCACCGGTTGGTGATCGGAGCTTAAGTCGTTGATTGCCACCGGCTTGGATAGCCCGAAGTTCGTCAGGAAGAAGTCCAGCGTGGAAGGGTTTCCCGCAGGAGAGATGAATGTCGGTTCATCCGGAAATTGCACTGTATACAGCCCATGCTGCGAGTGGTCGAAGAGCAGACGTCCATTCTGATTCCGCTGATAGTTCCGCCATGCTTCGTGGCGGGCATTTAGATCGCCCCCAATGACGAATCGTGAGCTCGTGCGAGTGATAGCGGTGAGGTCGTTCTTGAATTTCATCCTTAGTCCGTTGCTGGCAGCACACTGACGAGGGCAGTATACGGCGATGAACCGGACGTTTCCGGTTGATGATTCCACCTCCACACTAAGGGCCTCGATGATAGAAGTGCGGATATGCGGCAGCGTGTAGAACTTTATTCCTTTCTTGATGATGATCGCAACACCACCCCCCCTGGAGTCGATACGATCAAGCCGGATAATGTGGTGATCAGGTAGCCAAAAACAGTCACCGGATTTAAGGTGGGTCTCTGTTAGGAGGCCCACGTCGATACTTTGCTTGCGGAGGAAGTCAGCAAGCTCGAATCTTTTTGCTCTTACAGAGCATGCGTTCCATGTGACGACAGTTATCGGTTTAGACACCATACTGAATAATAAACTTACCGAGCACTTGGATCTGTTCGGGCTTGCTGCGGCACTGACGAAGAGCACCGGTCATGTCGACGAAAATCTTCAGCAGCTCATCCGCAGAGAAGAGATCGGGATTGGCGTTTTGTGCTGGTGGTTGTCTCCAGAATCCAGGGGGGATGGAGAGCTTTGTCCAGCTGAGGCACCAGACGTTTCTTGGCGGGGGCCGGATTGCACCCGTGGATTTGCTTGATCGTGTTGCGTAGCAGGAAGAGGCGGGAAATCCTCCAGTCTGAATGCCGGCGTATTTTCCTTCTTTCGTCCTGGTTGATTTCTTGTGGACGCCTGCTTTCGGATCCGTTTGAAATCTTCGCGTTTGGGGCACTGTTTGTCGGACCCTTGATGAGCGCCATTACAGTTGGCGCATTTGGCCGCTTCCGACTCTTCGACAACACACTCGGAGGAGTTATGGTTTTGGGCGCATTATCCACAGCGCGGCTTGACGAAGCAGTTTCGGGTGCCGTGCCCGAAATTCAGGCAACGTTGACACTGGGTGACGTCGTGACGGCCGCCACGGTATGGCTCCCATCGGACAATGATGGAATTGATGGAGCGGATAGCCTTCAACGCATTGAGCGTCACCGTTCCCTTCTGGAAATGCACCAGGAAAAGACAATCTGGATACCTTTTGACGTTCTCGTCCCTCCTTGTCATCCGGAAGACGGCAGTTGGGGCCAGCTTGTAGCGGTTCTTGATTTCCGCTTCAATCAGCTTCGGGTCAAAATTCGGTAGACCCCTGATGACGACCTTGAATGGTTTCTCGCCGGGAATGTCGTGGGTGAAAAATTCCACCTTGGTAGTCCTCAGGTGGGCAACGACCAAGTCATACTCCGCTTTCGTGCGGAGCATAACCTTGGTGCCGACTCTGCCCAACTTGAATTCGGCTTTAACGCCCAGCGAAGCCAGATCTGCGATGAGATCGTTAAGATGGGCATTTTTTACTACCAACGGAGGTAGCTTTACTTTTGCCGTGCTTGTGTCGGCAACGTCACCGAAATCTCCGACATCACTACCGTTTGCCGCAGTAGCATCGCCGCGAGAAATCTTGCAATCGGACTGGCTCCGATTCTTCTTCCTCTTCTTGCTGCGCTTTCCTTTTGCAGCTGGCTGGGTATGCTCATCGATGGGAAGAACAGCAAACCTGTTCGATGTGGACACACCGGAGCTACCTTCACCGGCGTCCTGGTCCTTCACCGGGCTTCGCGAGCGATGCTTCCCCATTTCGGGGCACACACACACGCACGACAAACCACGAAAGAAAGAGCGCGAACACTAACTCACAAAAATACTTTCCGAACAACTCACGAGAGCGAGCTCAAACCGAACTAAACTGCTTGACCTTGAAATTCAGAAATTTAAATATTTCGTAGTTTTATATCACAAACTGACGACGAAATAGACAATTTACGGTTTCCATGATTTACCAATGTTCGTACCACCTCTAAGAGCGATGGCTATGCTTTCACCACTTTTGTCTGCTCAGAGCAGCAAATGACGCTCGATAGAATTATTTACATCATCGTTTTGAATGATTTGCGTTAAGGGGTTGAACCAATACCAAATGCATTTTAAACTAAGATGACTATTATTCTGCAGAGAGTATTACGCATTCCAACTGAAGGCCCTATCCCTTTTCATAACAATGTTCATCATGTATTCGAGAGGAAAATCATTTGATTTCAAAACAACCGTCATCCGGTTGCAGCTATCATTCAAGGCGGCGGTTTCGATGTTTCGATTTGAATGGTCTGAAGTTTCATTCGTACAGTGTATTACAGTGTACAGTGTATTAGCAGCAGCGCTGCTGCTGTTTTTGGCAGTTTCAAGAACTGGATGTCAATGCAGGGGGTTGATTAAAAACGGTCAGATTACCGGGGTTTGACGGTACCAGCGTTACCAGATATACCGATTTATCGGTACTTATACCGATTTCCAAACTAGATACCGATATACAGATAAGGTTCCTCAGAATACCGATTTTTAAGATTTTACACCGATTTATACCGTTTTTTTAATAATCAAAATTATTATTGCCTGTCCGTGCTCGAATTTCCGAGATTTTTTTTTTGTGAGAGACATGCATCTTTTTGAATACCACATATTTTTTTAGCCTTAAAAATTCTAAACAATCATCTCTAAAGATGCCTTATGCTTGATACTCTTTCGACTAATGTTTGCATTTCCTCACCGTTTTTGTCTACCATCAATCGAGAAATAGTCGATGGCTATTTCCGGTAATTCCTAGGGAATCGAGAAATATTTTTTAAACATAAACTTCCTGAAGTTTCATCCAAATTTATCTGGAATTTTCTTCCACCTTACCTTGGAACCTTCTTCAGCCGTCGCCTCTTCTCCCGCCATTTTTTTTTAACTTTCCCGGAACTTCAAGGATGCTATCAGATTGTTATTGCAGATCCACACTAGCTGCAGGCACATTTAAGAAGTTCTGAAACTTCAGAAAAGTCCAGACTTTGTGTAAGTTTCGATAAATTAAAGACAGTTTCATTTACTTCTGTTAAAATTCGAAAACCCGGGAATTTCATAAAAGTCCAGCGAACTCCAGTGAACTTAAGGAAACATCATAAATATTTTGGAAACTTCACAAGTCCAAAGAACTTCAGGGAAATTTAATGGTTTTCATGAACTTTAGTTAAGCTCAGAGAACATCAGGGCAGATCAATTAATTATTGAAATTGATGAAATTATAAAGGAGTTCCGAGAAACTCAGGCAATGTCCTGAGGGGCTCATGCAAATTTAGGAAACGTGAGGGAAGTTACATGAACATTAGAACATTTTATGGGAAGTTCTATGTTAAAAAACAGTGTCGATAACTTTTAAAAATTAAAACAATCGGAAAGATCAGAGATGATGTTATAATAAATTCAAGAAAATTGTGAGAGCACTTAAGAGATTTCGTAATCTTCAAGAAAATCCAGAGAAGATTATAGATATTTCGGTAATCTTATTATAATCAGGGAAGTTCCGAGCACTTCGAGGATGACCAGAGAATTCCTAAGCAGTCCCCAGTTTCAGGAAAATTACAAGGAATTTCGAGGAATTATGGAATATTCCTAAGTGCATTTCAGGAATATTCCGAAAACTTCAGGAACATGGCGGAGTCTTCAGGGATGTTTTATGAATATCAGGAAAATCTCTTTCTTCCGGAATTATGTCCTTTTTTTTCGACTGTTCCGTAAGCGCTCTGGCTTCCGAATTTCTTCAGATGTTTCTTCCAATCTACCATAGGAAATTTCTGCCAGCGTCTCCAGGAAGTTCAATTAATTCTCCCAGAAATTTCTTTTCCTTTTTGTTCCACTTCTATTGGAAGGTTTTTCCGAGCTTCTTCTGGCTTTCCCTGGAAATGACTACTTCTGAAAATTCACTTCCGGATTCCGAAACTTTTCTGGCTTCCTTTAGATGTGACACCCGATTTTTTACGATAGTTTATTTAAATTTTCGCCGCAAGATTCTCAATTCGTGTCTTGGAAGTTTCCCGGATGTTTTTACACCTTTTCTTAGAACTTTCCTCGAACTTCATCCAGGAGAGCTTCTGTCGTCTTTCTCTGGATGTTTTTTCGACTTTGTTCAGCAACTAATTCAAACATTCCCCGGTTCAAACTTCCGGAATTTTTCCGATCATTGTACAAAAGCTAAAATTTTGCTTTGATTAACGGCTTTCTCAGCCTTAAAACATTGCAACGACTACGGTGTAATCTGCTCGACATTTCGGCCATGGTTTGTGGCCTTTTTCAAGTTAAAATATTGTTTGTCGTTATTGTAAATAGTTTAGTCACTGTTGTGGCTGATTTTCCATATTTTGGTTTCATTTAATGATATTTAATTGAAAAAAAAAACTACTTTCTTACAATTTTGATCACCACTTGAGGACAACGATAATTTTAAAAATTAAATTAAAAAAATTAAATACTGTTTTAAGACTGAGAAAGCCGTTAAAAAAAGCAATTCCCCTCAAGTCCCAGTCATCACCATCGTTAAAATTTTCGCTATCAAAAACGGCAAAAATATAACATTAATTGAATAGTAAATACCAATAAATACCGATTTTTTAATACCTTTGCTACCGATAAACTTTAAAACAATCTGGCAACACTGGACGGTACTACAATCACGTACTTTGAAAATTCATGACTCATGAACCAAGTATCGTAGAAAGAACGTTGTGTGAAATGATAAGGAAATTATCTCAGAAATCCATAAAAAATATAATAGGTAATTTTTTTTCCTCGAAAATATTTACGGTTGAGGAAATTGCAAGGAAAATCAGGAAAAACCATTTCCAGGGTAATGAAAAGCTTTCTAACGATTTTTTTTTCGCGATGCAGTGAAAATCCGAATATTTCAACTTAAATTTTCCGGAAAAATTAACCAGCCCAAATTGTTTTACATACAAAGATAAAAATTCTGAATTTTAATTGTGATGTAAACATTCATTCACGTAAACTTGTATTTCATTTCACGCAACCGAGCCACTTGCAAACAATATTGTTTACAAAGATGGGCTTTTATATACAATATTTGCTACATTGCATGAAATGTGTCAGAACTTTATAATGTAAACGTATATGATATGTGACGCTCCATTTATGTGCATCATATTTAACAGAAACTTACACTACTTTTTCGAACCGTGTATGTATATATTTTTTTTTTTCGTTCAAAAATATAACCACAAACCTGTGAGCAAAATTTCATAAAATTCTGAGACCCTTCGGCTCATTTTGTCCGATACTAAAAAAAAACACCAAGTCCCTAAACTTCACAGAAATTACCCAAATTTCTACGAAATTTTATAAATTTCTGTGAAGTTCGCTAAATGTCTACAAAGGTTAATGAAACTCTCCAAAGTTATTCTCTTACAATTTTTGTTTTACTTGAACGTTTTCTGCAGTTCTACAAAGTTCACTGAAGTTCTACGAAGTATTCTGAACATATATAAAGTCTCCTGAACCACTATACAAATCGCTGAATTTATTACTATTAAACTCCCCGAAGTTACATGAGGATCTACAAAGTTCCTTGAAGTTCTACAAAGCTCTCTGAACTTTTTCGAGCTGCCCCAAATTTCTCCGATGTTCCCTAAACTTTTATGAAGTTCTCTGAAATCAAATGATGTTGTTTTAACATCTACAAAGTGTCCTTGACCTCTGAGAAGTTCCCGGAACGGCTGTAAAGAGTCAGTTTTATAAACCTGCATGCCTGGGTGGAGGGTATATACTGGGGTTAGTTTTTTTTTGGGGAATCTCCTTGAACGGAGGTTTCCAATGCAGACTTGGAAAGAACGGTGTTGGAAGATGTTTCTTATAAAGTGAAGAATGTGGCAAGCCAAACTCCAATCCGCAAGCTGAACCAGTATTCCGGGTGTCTAGGCCCGGTTATACGTCTGAGAGATGTCCGAAATGGCAAGCTCCACATGCTGGTCAGTGTCCCTTCCATCTCGCAGAACCTCCCAAGTAACACAAATTCATAGAATTATGTTGAGTAAACTCAACCGGTGGAAACTAACGATTTTAAATTGGCTCACTACTTGACTAGCCTATTGGTCCCAAGTAAATTTATTAGCGTATCCCATTCTAGTCGAAATTCTAGTACTACACTATGTTTGTTTTGATTCGCTATGAAAGTTTGACACATGGAATGAGGGGTTCGTGGATTTTCCTATGTTTCGAGGGGTGCATCGATTAGCTTGGGACCGGAGAGGGTACCAGAACTGAGTCAAAAAGGTGAGCACGCTTCTTCGAGACCTTCTGATCTTAGAGTTACTTCTATGGTAAACTGCTATGCAACCAAAACCAGTCATACAGAGGTTATATAAATTGTTATATAACATGTATGTTGTCCGTGTCCGGGACGGACGGCGTGCTGGCAAAGGTAATCGGTTGACCATCTTCTACAGCACCATACCTTGCTGATGCAGCATGTTAACGAGAGTGGCCGAAAATCATTGGACCTACGACCCAAAGCACCCTGAATCGGGATCGGGACGACTAACCGGTCATCGTATCCGCCAAGGATCGAGAGAGAAGCAACATATTCCACCATCACGTGAGCAATTTTGTCGGCATCCCTGGTGATTATTCCGTCTACTTGAATTGCCATCCCGTGACATGGCGACACTCGTTTTGCTTTTCTAGCCGCTAGCCGCTTGGTAGCTCTTAGTGCCGTACGTTTGGTTTTGACTGCTTGTTTGGTTTTGACTGCTTGTTTGGTTTCTGCACTGAAAATGTATTTTCGTTATTTCTCTGAAAACCGTTTCGTAACAATAAATATCGTACATACAACACATCTTTCATAAATGGTACGAAACATTCGTTTTTCCTAACATCTGGCGCAATGTCAATATTACGCCTTATTCGTATAATATACAAATTCATCTTCGTACAATCAAACCAACAACTGCGCTTATTGTCTCCTAAAGTGCGGATTGTGAGTTGAAGATGGGATACTTTTTTAATATTGACCAATGCACGGAATGAGCTCACGAAAAAAATTGACGTTTGAGCGGTGCCACGTTTACTACTCGGAAAAAAATCCGTTCCCGAAAACGGGAACGGACCGTGAACTAAAAATCACGGCCAGCTATCCAGAACAAAATTTTCTCAAATATACACCGTGAACTATGGTTCACGGCTGTGGTTCACGAATATGGGAACTCTTTTTTTCCCGTGTAAAAATGAACACATGATGTAACGCTCGTGTAACTTTAGAAAAGGGCCAATCAATTTTTATTAGGTTCTGCAGCGTGACGTCACAAATGAACTCAGTGTTAATAGGCTGAACCTTTTTGACAGTTCAGTGGTACTGTTTACAAGCACTTAGTCGTTTTTTCGAAAAAAAAATTCTAAAATTTCCGAATTTTAACTTGAAAATTGTCGAGGAACAGCGCATTGCAAGGATGTTGCTCGTGAACATAGCAGAAATGTGGTTTACATCTCACTGCAGTCTGAAAAATTATCGAGAAAATCCACCCAAGAAAAAATCGACTAAGTCCACGTAAACAGTACCACTAAACTGTCATCAGATTGAGGTTAACCCCGATGGTGCAAAACCTAATAAACAGCTTGTTAGGCTCTTTTTACGCGAACCGAAGAATACCCACGCAAACCAAGAGCTTTATCGGGAAGGGAAGAATTTACCCTACCCGATGGTGTTGTCAATTGTCGGTTTGACCAATACATGCAAGCTACCATTATAATTCAAAATACTGGTCGCGGTGGTTTTATGTCAGAGGAAAAAAATACATGCAAGCAGCATAAAAGCAAACGAAATCGAATTACCGCTCCATGAGAACTTCTTATTTGCCTTTAGCCTTTCTCTTTCTCAAAGCCTATTGCGGGAAGCCTTTTCTCGATATGGGTGCATTCGTCGTCGTCTTAGAATTGGTGCGATGCGTGCTAATCCAGTCATACGTCGTGTCCGAGGCTTATCCGTCCGTTGCTCGAAAGTAAATGACAAAGCAAACGCATTTTTTTTACCGCTGCTTTTCTCCTCCATTGGTGAAATGGTGAGGGGTCAACCGAGCGATGTGCTCGCTCATGTGAGCATGCGCATTGTGTCGTGTGTTCGATTTGCGCTCTATCGTTACGTCCGTGTTTGGGATTTTTCGTTACATGTCTGAATTTTGATTTTTTTTTAATGTGACCCCCAGTATAGAAATTAAAGACGTAGTCCTACGTCTAAAAACAAATGCTACTCATAACAAGTACAGGTGTTATAATCTAAGAGGAAGAGGAGACAATAAGGAGACTTTTATGAATCAATTTTCTGTCAAACGCGAACCAGCGCCTGATTGGACGGGCGAACGTATAGACACGCGAGAATTTTTACAACAGGGAATCTATTTCCGTGTATTTTGACAGTCGACTGCGTCGTCCATAGTGAAATAGTTTTTGCATGATCGTTTCCGCGAGAGAAGAAGAACACGCCGCAGGCAAAAAGAAGCCAGTTGTCTCCTCTTCCTCTATATAATGTACTACCGTAAGCGTGCCATGATTTTCCTGATGAATTTATTATGAAGTTGTTGGCGACGCTCGTAGACGATGGTTTTCAAACAGGCATTGTGAAACATGCGATAGTATGAATCAACTACTGCCGTTCATCGCAAGTCGGTCCAATTTCCGTTTTTGTTAAAAATGAGTTGCTAATCACCCATATTTTCATAATACTGGATGAACTCGACAACTTTATTTTGAAAAAGTTTCGGAAAACAGCCAAACTAGTTGTCCCATCTCATTAGAAGCAATGGTACGAAGCAGTGCAGGCTTGCAATTGCTCATTACAGCAAAAATGTTATTATTCGGAATTATCAAACTATTATATATTAAAACGATATTTTCTATTTGTAAGATGCAGGAACAGGAAGTAAAGCTTGTGTAAATGTATACACATAAAACCTGTCCATTTCGTTTCCTGAGTGTCACAATTAGCGATTATCTATAACAACAGACCAACAGACATAACGCTGGCAATTTGTTCATCGAACATGTATTTAACGGCCAAAATAAATGTTTTTAGTTGGTAGTACCACAGCCTGTAGCGCGCACAGTCAAAAATGCTTGCGTTTGACGTTTACACACTACCGCCATCTGTTCAGCGTAAGGCCTGTACTCGAAAAAAAAACGCACCAGACAAAAGTGTTCGCCAAAAATTTGTTTTAAGTCGGATTTTCTTGAAACTTTCAGGGAATGAAGTAATACATATGGATTATGTTTCGACATAATTACTTTATTCAATTTCCTTTCCATCGCTGAAAGCCCACACCTTTCCCTTAAGACCCCTCATTACATTTTGTGCAATGGTGGAGCCGACCTTTTTGATCACTTTTATCCATTCTTTCTTCAACTCCAGCTCGTCTTTAAACACCTTGGCGATTTTCGAACTTTGGCCTTCATTATGGCCCAAAATCTTTCCACCGGACGAATCTCTGGTGAATTTGGGGGGTTGGCGGTTTTTGGTACAAAAACAACGTTATTGTCTCTGTACCAATCCAACGTCGATCGCTCGTAAGGGCATGATGCCAGGTCCGGCCAAAATAATGTCTCGCCTACGTGGGACCGCAGGAAGGGAAACAGACGCTTCTGGAGGCACTCGGTGCGGCAAATTTCGCTGTTGATGGTACCCATTGTCACAGAGAACAGACGTTGAAGCTCGGTCAGAAACTTGTGTAAAATAAGTGGGAACGACTTGAGCCTGGAAAAATAAACGAATTATTAAAAAAAAAAAAAAAAAAAAGTGGGAACGTCGCCGTTACGTGGTGTTAGCATCTCCTGATTTTTCTCTATAAATTTTCCACTTTCGACCAATTTGGCGCTAGTATCGATAAATTTTCTGTTGAAAATTGCCACTTGGCGCTACTAGCACTTAGTGTCTAGTGTAATTTGTGCAACGCCAGCGCCATCATGTTGTCAAAGAGGATTTTTAAGTGGGGAAGTCGCCGTTAATGGCGCAGAAGTCAAATAGGAATCCTTACACAAGTTTTTAGAGTAATTTTGTTCCAGCCTCCATGTCTGTTCTCTGTGCCATTGTGATGTACGGTTTACTCAGTTTACCGCATTGGCATATGACCTGCCAGAGCAAGTATTTTTTGGCGAACTTGTCCACTTTCTCTTTCCTTATGTCTTCCGGAACATCAAACCGTGATTTGGCAACGTAGAACTCCAGCCCCGGTATTTGTTTTGCGTTTGCCTTGATGCAGGTTTCGTCATCCATAACCACACACATCGGTTTCGTTAACCACTATCGATACAGCTTCCTTGCGCGGGATTTGGCCGCCGTGTTTTGTTGATCACGCCGGTTCGGTGCCTTTCGGACCTTGAATACACGAAGCCCAGCTCGTTTCATGGTTTGCTGAACGAACCAGGCGGAACACTTCGCCTTCAGAGCCGCGTCGCGAATCGAAAAGTTCGGATTACGTTTGAAATAATCCAACACCTTCCGGGCCTTCACAGGGTCAGCTGTCTTCGATTTTCTTCCACTTCCTGCCCACCGCTCGGTCGTCTGGGACTCCTTAAGCGATTTTACCACCCGAGACACAGTTGTATGGGTGATTCCCAGTTGTCTTCCAATCCATCTCATGGTCGCAGTCGGATTTTCCATGACGGCCCACAAAATTCTCCGGCGATTTTCTTCTTGTTCCGATGACATCTCAATAACCACTGAACCGATTGTTATGAAATTTTGCGCATGTAAAAAATTCACTCCAAACTAGTAATACTCAGATTTTCATCAATTTTTACCCACGGATAAAAAAGTTACACACGGATAAAAATGGTGCATTTTTTTCGAGTACAAGCCTTACTACCCATCACAGTATACTCAACAGATGGCGGTAGTGTTTTAGTGACGATGTTTTATATTGAAGAAGGAGAAGAAACTATTTGAAAGGCTCAATCGCGTTAGCTTTACGGAGCCTTCAATCATTTTTTTTTTTTCTTCTTTATTAGAGAGATTTTTAGCCTAAGGCTAGTTCATCTCTTTTAAAAATTACAAAAAAGAATTGGGACCTCAAAAGGAGGATCCCAATCTTAGCAAGTGGGCATTTAGCTTAATTATATAAAATATTGTAAAAACACTACCAAAAGGGCCAACGAATTCAAAAGCACAAACAGAAAACACTCAAATGTTGTAAGCCGTGACGTTGTTGACCTCTTGCAGGGCAATCACCAGGGGGGACGCACCGCTGCAGAGGAGTTCCAACTCCGCCAAGTGGAGAAAGTAGCCGCTGATATTCCATTGGAGCATAAGATTCACCGGAACCGGTAGGGCGGGGGTAGGAAACCCCCGCTCCGATCCGCTGGTTGAAGGTCGTTCGATTGAGTGGTGATGGCTCATTGCGTAGTAACTGGAATTTGGGGGTCTTCCAGTTGGACTTGCTGCGGCAGAACTTTGTGCCGAATGAGACGGATCCCCACCAGGGGCAGGTGGAGTCGTTCCACCCACCCGGGGCAGGGGCGTCCCAACGGTGGTGAAGAAATCTATCGTTGTATTTGAGCTTGGAACTATGTTTGAGGGTGAGCTACTGGTTTGGGACTTGAATCCCTCTTTGTCCTTCGGGGAATGGGAACAACTGCCCTTATCCGTCCCGATATTATGCTGTGCCTTGAATCCCGCGTTGTCCGAAGGGGAATGGGGGCCGAGGCCGCCCTTGTCCGTCCCTCTTCCAGGTTCGCCGCAGCGCCGGGGGGTTGTCGCCGGTTCCGGTGTGGAGAAGACGTCCGCACCGACGGGTCCCCGGCTACTGTGGGCTAGTACTGGGTTCTTCGCTATTTGCATCTTTGTCCGAGGGTCCCAGAGGTTACCCGACAGTTCCGGTTGGGGTATATCTTCCGCACTGCCGGTGCCCTGAGTACCCACGGCACGGATATTTTCATTCGGTTGGCTCGGACACCGAGGGGGGTCCGAAGATTCCGGTTGGGGTAAGACTTCCGGTTCGACGGTGCCCCGGCTATCCGAGGCCAAGCGCGAACCAGTTGCTTGGTGGGTGGTGGTGGCTGGTGTTGGTAACGAAAAAGAAGAGTAGTCCGCGTCCATGGCGTGGTCGGTTGCCGGAGGGTGTGTGGGGGGACTTAGAGGCTAGTTGGTTTTGGTTTTGCCTGCTATTTTGCCACTCCTTCCAGTTTGCGTGGGCGTTATCTTCGTGAGGATCGCCTTTTGCACTTTGGAAGCTGGGGCATTTCGGGGGGAGGGGGTGGTTGGGTGGGTCGACGAGCTTTATGGGTCTTTTGGCCGATTGGGGGGTTGAAAGGGATTTCAACGAGTGTTGTGGCATAGGGGTGTCGGGTTTCTGGCTATGTTTTGTGTAGGGGCTGGTTTCAGGGGTGAGGGTTGTGTTCGCATCGGATTCCGATGAGGTCGAGAAGTCTCTAGACACAGCGATGACTTCTTCTTCGGCCTCCTCGTACTCGTTCGTGGTGGGGGGTTTTTCAGAGCTGATTAGGGGGAATGGTTGGGGGAGCAGTTGGGGTTGAACAAGGCTTTTTGCTGGTTGGTTGGTACGGGCTACGACGACTGGTGTTTGAACGGCGGGTTGTTGAGGTTGGTTGCTTTGGGTTTTGACGACTGTTTCGAGCTCGTTCATCCTTTGTTGCGTGTTTGCAAGAACGGTCACCACTTCTTTCATCATGTGTTCGAAGTGGGCCGCTTGCGCCTTCAACATCTCTTGAAACGCATTGATGGGTGCTTCGGTTGGTGTCGGAGTCGTGTTGATGGGTACGGGTGCGGGGTTGCTAGTGCCGGCCATCTGCAGTGCAGCTTGCAGCTGCGCGATGACGGCGTCCTTTTCGCGAACCATGTTGGCCAGTCCTTCAATTCGCTTTTCCATCTCGGCGAGGGCACTTTGCGTCCCTTCGTTCGTCACATTTGCATAGGAGTTACTGCTGTTACACCGTTCAAACAAGTTTCGCGCTTCCGGGTACGAAATCCCACGGTCAACCTTGATCCGTTGGATCTCGTTCTCCCTCTGGTAAGCGGGGCATGATCGGTGCCGCAGCGAGTGCTGGTCGGTGTCGCAACGGGTACAGTAGGCCGGGTTGCTGTATCAACCGGGTGATCTCCTGAACAGTTCCCGCATACGGGTTTCCCCACGCGACATCGTAGCTTTGTATGGCCGAAGGCCCAGCAGTTGAAACACTGCATGGGCGACGGGTAGTACGGGCGTGTCTTGCAGCGGGAGTAGCCTACATAAAGGTACTCGGGCGCGCATGTGCCATGGCAAGTGATGATGATCGAGGCTGTATTGACTATTCCCTTGGCATCTTTTCTGGTGATTCTTCTGATCTCCTTGACCCCCTGCTCCCCCAGGTCTGACATCAGATCCCCATCGCTCTTCTCAACAGAATCCCGGCAGGTAATGACACATCGGGTCGTGTTGAGGAAGGGATGCGGTATCACCTCAACTTCAAAGCCATTTGTTAGTTGCTTCATCTGTAGGAGACTCCGATAGTGATCGGCGCTCCTAACCTTCAGGGCGTAGGTGGCCCCTTGGGATTCAGGGAACCCACCCTCGATTTTTGCGTTTAAATGCGCAGTTACCGATTTCCGTATCAACACGGGGAACTTTGGTAACGGACGCCTTGTTTTACCGTCCTGCTGTACCAGCCCCTGTAGCCTCAGAATTCGAACTTCCCCGTGCTTGCCCTCCGGGTCCATAAAAAACGGTAACCTCGGTCCATTCGGGTCTATTCCCGGGGGGGGGGATCCCCAGCCTTCAATCAATTTTTCATTGTTTGTAACAAAATTCACTTAATTCTATGTCTATTAGGAGCGAATTTTCGCGGCTTACCCGAGGTTAGAGGGGTACATTGTCGATGAATAGAATCAGTGGAGGAGCTTGGGGTGGTTCCGTGTTCGGTAAATTTGACCGAAATCAGAACAGCTGAACGTTCGGTAAAACTTTGACCTTCATTTTAAAGGCTATTGAATTTGAAAATAATTTGAAAACATGTTTAACCTTGTTTAAATGATCAAATCTTGTCAATTTAGTGGAGATTTTGTTTCAAAGTAGCAAATTAATTTAATTGCATAAATTTTACCGAACAGTTCAGCTGTTCAGATTTCGGTTAAAATTACCGAAGTCGGCGATAATTTCTAAGTGTGTGGGAATATCAGGAAAATTGCTGGATCTGCTGCTCTCTGGATTCCGACTTTCGCAAAATTGTCTTCCAATATATCTTAGAAATTTTATTCCAACGTCTCCTGGAAGTTTATTTAATTTTCTACCGGATATCTATCGAATTCTCCGAGAAGTTTCTATCGTCTTCCTCTGGAAGTTTCTCCATAAGCTATTCTCCGTAGGTTTTTTTTTCCGACGTCAATTGGAAGGTTTTTCCGAGCTTCTTCTGGCATCCCCTGGGAATTGATACTCCTGCAGTTAGCTCCTGCTTTCTGAAACTTTTCTTGCCTCATCCAAATGTGTCCTCCAAATTATCCCCAGTAGCTTGTCTTAGCAGTTCCGTGGATATTTTTATGACTTTTCTTAGAACCTCCTTCAAATTTCCTCCAAGAGAACTTCTTTCTTCTGGAAGATATATCTAATTCCTTCAGAAGCTAGTTCAAACATTCCCCAAAAATTCCTTCAGACTTCTACTGGAAGTATATTTTGCGTTCTTAGTACAAAAGATTAAATTTTCACCTTCAAAAACAGCAAAAGTATAAAATTAATATAAATAGTAAATACCGACACCGATAAGCTTAAGAACAATTTGACAACGCTGGAAGTAAGTCCCCAAGCAGTAGATGAAATACGCGTTTTTAATCGTTAATACCATTACCGTTAGTTATTTCCTCCAGAAACAACGCCACCTCCGCCACAACCACCGCATGCATGTTTCAATCACAACACACGTATGATCCCAATTTTTGTGGTAACCTTCGTCCGTTGTATGGAACGATCCACCCTCATCTACCGGTCTAATGCACACGCACTATCCCACCCTTCGTTCTCTGCATCCACAGCTGGAAAAGAGGCCCTGGCCGACATCGAATTCACCGTCACGACGCTAAACTGTGCCCACCCAGAGGACAAGACTGACACGACACCGGTCCACGAGCGGAAGCCCCGCTTCAGCAGTCTCCGCAAAACCGGTGCCCTCGGGAAAGCCGTCCGTAACAAACTGTCCAAATCGGTCTACAATAGTCAAACCGCCATCGGAAATACCGGCGGCACTGGACCTCCGTCCTCCGGGGATCGACCCTCATCCGGTGTAACGAATTCTTCCGTCAGCTCAAAGTCGCAGGACGACGAACGGCAGTCTACCGAAGGTGGTCATACCGGAGGGGATGGTGGAGATGACAATCACCATCATCACCATTATTATCATCACCATCAGCATACTCCGGTGACTGGCAACACGACACCCGGTTCAGTGGGTAATCACAGCATTGCAACGCCAACCGCCAGCCCCGGCGAGTCGGATGTGATCAAGGCATCCTCAACGGCCGTCGTCAAACCGGTCAAGAAACGCTCCAAGCTGTGTATGCTTTTGTGACCGAAGTATTACGAGGGGGACTCCTCAAGCAACAACAACAACAGCCACGGAAACAAGGAAAATTCGGTCTAGGTCCAACCGTGTTGTTAGGTCCGCAGACCGCCGCCGTTTAGCTGTGTTTCCATATTAGATATGTGTAGCTGTGTTTTTGCTGGGATAGGTATTTACTATAATAGTACGACTATGTATGAATCAAAAGAGCACATATTTAAACAAACGCAGCAATGTAACTCGAGAACCCCAAAAAAAAACAGAAAAGGATGTGTATGATGTGTCGTTCGTAGAATCGCACAGAAGTACCTAGATGTCAATCAAACAGATCCACATTTTTGGAGGAATGTATTTTATATACATGTTTAACAAAAGACGGAAGAGAAGCATCCTCTTGCTGAGCAGCTTGGACTTCATCTAGCTAACTATAACTTTCTGAATGCAATATCTAGTTTTTAATGGAAGATCAAAACTTAACTCTAACCAATTCTCTTTTCGCAAAATCTTTGTAAAATAGGAACAATCTTAAACGGTGCTTTCTCGACTTAGTAGTAGAGTAGACTAACTTTTAACACACCCTTCAAATGCTGAAGGCAGCTAGGTGATAAGTTCTGAACGTAAAGCTCTCCAACACCATTCACAAACTCCTGTGGTACTTATGGTTCTTAGGTTTTAATCGCTACCAAGAGTAACCCTTAGGCACGTCAATTTACAATGTTACCTTTACACATACCCACACCAAATAGAAGCTGTTGCAAATCCAAAACAAAAATAATAACCAACTAACTAAGAACAACGCTCCTCGAAATGAAAGTGATTTGTGTTGAACGCAGGCAAACAAACTGATCTTGAACGTTATACTAGTCATTTAGGTTTAGTAGGAGATTTTAGGCTAAGTGCGGCGACTAAGACGACGTGAAAATGTATGGTAAATTTTATATTGTTCGGCTTTATGCGACTGTTGACTTTCACAACAGAATTCCCTAAACCCACCCCCCCTCATTGTGAAATGAAATATAGTGATGTTCAATAAAATTAAAAAATATAGATACCTAGCTGCTTTTCCGGTGACTTGTGTTCGCAACACTCGAGCCCTGAATGAAAAGTCCTTTATTTACGTAAAGTTCTATGTTCCCGAAGTTCATGTTTCGTTGTATTTTGTAGTTGATTGTTATTGCATTGTTGTCTAGTTTAAAATCTATATTGCAGTTATAAAGTTACTAATACACTGGTGGAAATTAATATAAGGATACTTTAATAAAAATGGTTCCTCCTAATTTTAAGAACCACATAAAATCTTAATTGTATTTAGAAGCCAATAACAGAAACAATCAATAGGGGTAACAAATGGATATGTGATTTCCTGTATCGGAAATAAAGATAAGAACGCCATACTGAAATGCATGAGAAATTGGTGATACTTTTAGCATGATTCAGTCAAAAATGATTGTGACACCAAAATAATCAAAGAGTTGTTTCGAATAATAATTGAACTTGATTTTTGCACAGTTTTACGGAGATACAATCAGCAGACGTTCCTTAAATACACGAACATCATTTCTCTGATTCTGAAAATTTGAAAGTGTCCTCATATTAATTTCCACCACTGTTTACCTCACGATCATTTTAGCTTTTCTATCAATCAAATATACTGCTAGTGACTGTTTTGTGACAATAATCAATCAAAACTTACGAGCAATTTTATTTCAGTGATAAATCCTTGTTTATTCCTCTACATTTAAAATTCAGTAAAATTATAATGGTAACCCATGTGATTTTCATTTTGTGCATCTTAAGACATATTTTTGAATCATTGGGTGCTGCACCACTGCGTCCTACTTCACTTCACTTCGTCATATTCCGTCTTCTAGTCGGCCTTTAATGGTTATTCCAATATTTATCTTCACCAACCATAAACTTGGCTGAATGATTGAGGATAAATTTGGCTCTTTTCGAAGACAATAAATCAACTCTTCCATTTTCTCATACGAACGCTATGGGACAAGTACAATCGCGTCAACTGCAGCTCAAAGGTTAATGCTTCGAACGCATTTGATAGCGAAGATTATATCCTCAGAAGAAGGGTTTGTGTATTTGCTCATTTTTCCATGCGTTGCTTCCACCTTCATTCAAGCGCAGCGCCACTGTATCTGTCGCTTGGATTCTGGCAATGTTGCCAGTCTGCTTGATTTGTTGTCTTCGCTTTTTTTCAATTACGATAACATTTCTCCGCAGACAAACAGACGTAAGCTTTTCTCCTCAATCGTCACCCAGCGGAAATTCACTCGTTTGGAGCTCGTTAGTTGGGCCTCCGCTGATAGGGGCATGGATTCCAATTCCCAATTTGGTTCTTTCATTTTAAAAACAGTTTCAGTTTTTATAGTTCATCTGAAAGAGCTTCGTTTTCTGACCACAACGACATTTTTGTCGAACCCATAGACTTTCATCTCGATTTTTAAATCAAGATCTATAGAAAAATAATAACTACACTGTTTGACACTAAACTAACAAATTGGCTGTTCCCCCTCTTACAAAGTGCCACCACTAAGATGGTGATTTTTGCTAATGTAATCATACTCAGTGTAGAGTCGGTGTATAATGAGTCACGCCAAGAGAAAAACAGTTGAACTCGCATCACGGTTTTCGAAAGATTCCCTTTCTTTTAACTTGGCAACAGAGGACTTCTGCATCAACTTCAATGACTTCTAGCGAGGAAAAAAATTAACAGCTGTAGTAAATCATTATATCAGTGATTTTGTCGAATTATCTTAAGGAAAAATAGTAGAAATTGTCATTACTGATCATTACAAAACGTATCGCATGACAAATGTAATGCTCACTGCGTGTATATGATCATTTCTTCGGTTATATTTAATATTTAATTGCAATACCTTTCGTGGACCTTTCATAGCATCGTAATGCTTGTTTACTTTGCACGATAGGTAGCCGGTTTGACAGTTCAATAGGTAGACTTGGCTTCACTCTTGGCGTGACTCATTATACACCGACTCTAACCATACTTATTTAAAATAGTTCCAGTGCTTCAAAATTGATGAAGTTTTGGATTTCGGTTCTATTTTTAATGCTGATTACGAATATGCATTTACCTCAATTGGAAGATTGCCGCAAAAGCTCAACGCAGATGTCGCCACTGCATGATGATGATAATGTTGACAGACTGCATATAAAATTCGTGAAAATTAGCATTAAATCATAATTTTCATCAAGCCTACGTAAAATCCTTCCAATATAACATTCGAATTGAAGAAGAAAACGTTTTTACGATCAGACTGATGTGATTGTGCATCTTTGACTTTTCCAGGTGAACTTTCATAAGATATATTCATTTCATTTCACGGCTCCATCAATGCTGCATCGTAAATATGATGGTAAACAGAAGTAAATTGCTCAATTACTCAAAATAAAGATGATTTGTCATCTTGTTATCACTTTGAAGACCGTGCGTGTTGAGTAAATCAAGTTCCGTTGCGTTTTCCTTCGAAAATTGTGAGTATCAATATGTTTGCTTAGAAAAGGCCAAAATTAACATTTATTGAATATTGGCGTCCTATACAACCAATTCTCCATTACCACCAGCATGATACAACCTTTCCTAAGTAAATTAACTTTATTTCCACTTTCATCTTAGTGTAAATCCAACCCGGGGGCAACTTGACAACTCCAGTATACTGCCAGTGTACCCCGATAGTTTGGTGCTGATGGTTCTGTCAAATTCACAAGTTTCAGAAGTGTTATCTGAATAGGGCGAATGCAGAAATGATGTACAGTAAATGAAAGGTTTAAAATTAATCTTATTGTCACGCGCTCCCCAAACCGGTATGCGCGTGTGGTACACGTTAAGTCCGACGTCAAAACTAACATTAGTGACATAGGAAGTGGATGCCAGTGAGAAATGTCATTTTCATTTTCACAATTCATAATCAGTTTATGAAACATTTTTATGTTGTCTCGTATGTCTTTGAACAGAACAGAACCAAATGCTTAAACATATGATTTTTAAACGAAAATATGTGATTGTCAGCGAATTAAACCAAACAAATGAGAATTGACCGCGGATCCTTTCGGTGATTGCGATTCTATTGCTATTATCGTTGATGATGAACAAAGAAAGCAAACAAAGAGTGTTATTATTACAGTATTCCCCCGCTAATCCGACAAATTTGTGGCCGGATTAGTTAGGTTGATCCGATAATCTGACTGTCAAATCCATACAAAACAATGTTACCAACCTAACATTGTAAAAAATCTCCATAAGATACCATGATGTCGAATTATCGAGTCGTCGGATTAACGAGAGTGAGGGGATACCATAGAGGTAACTCTAAGACCACTGGGTCCCGAAGAAAATCATTATTATTTTTGGCTCACTCAGTACCAGAACAACGGTCCCAAGCAGTCCCAAGCTATTTCACTCACCCCTGCATGTTCTGCATGAATCCACACACCCCTGATGTTAGCTGTCAAACTTTCATAGCGAATCAAAACAAACATAGTGTAGTAATAGAATTTCAACTAGAATAGGGTACGTTAATCGTTTGCTTGGGACCAATAGGCTACTAAAGTGGTGAGCCAATTTAAAATCGTTAGTTTCGTATTGATTGTTGGGGATACTGTTTACGCAGCTAGTACTGCATAATGTACAATTTGCAGTACTATCTTAAAATAGTACAACCACAAACGAAGTGACAGACGGAGCGGCTCGAAAACTTTGGTGACGAACCTGCTATTGCAATTTTTCAGTGTACCACATATCATTTAGCCAAGCATTATCCGAGACTGTGTGACAGTCAAATGTCACTTTTGCTGAGATCTCAGTGAAACTTATTTTTGCCGAGATTTGCTAAGTGTGTACCCCTAGAGAGATACACGGGGAAGTTAACAATTTTTATTCATTCGGCCCGTGGCAAGCTTTTATCAGACAGCTGTGCTCAAAGCAATAATCTGAAGGCTGTTCAATGTCAAGAGCAAAATATAGCTGGAGAAACCAAAGTATTTGTATTGCCATTCAATGATATAAGAAGATGAAACGCGGTTCAATTTGTGTGAATTTATTTAATTTCACCACGAAAATCATAAATTCGCTCTTTTCATATGGCATTCTTGCCTGTTGTTTGACGTCCACACATGGTAAAACAAAAAGTTGATTTCCCATAGAGAAATATCGTTGCGGCTGTGAAGGACAATCTCTTTGTTTACGTTGTGTGGCGACATCTACGATTTGCAAGTGGGTACGTGAAATTAAGGTTATCTGTCACCTTGCCGGGGACTTGTGTAAATCGCACATATTCACCATTTTCCGAAAAATACAGCTGCGCAGGAGGTAACCTCTCGCTGTGGGTGCAAACTTGTTATGCATAATTTTCCATGAAAACCTCTCCGATCCATACCGAAATAATAACAATTAGTTTTCAAACACGTTTTCTTACACGATTCAAGCAAAAGTTTCCACGGGAAATTATTAGTTTTTTTCTTTATGGACCGATTTGCCTCAAAAATCGTCTGTTTTACTTGGAGAATTTGGAAACTATCCTCCTTCTAGTAGTTCTCACTTCGAAATGTAGGAGGCGAAAGCTTGGAAAAGTTTCACTGCAAGACGCCAATACCCTTAAAGAACCCAATTGAGAAGCAACTGGATGTCAAAATCTCAAATGAAGGGGTTAGAAGGAAAGGGGTGTAAGTGACTTTGCTCGATTCTCTTCATTGACTTTCTCTTTCGATAGCTACCTGGGGCGGGACGTGCTGTCAAATCAGCCTACTGATCATTCTTGTATGAAATTGGTTCCAAACGTAAACAAACCCTATAGGTTTCTTATGGCTTATTTACATTTGGAACCAGTTAAGTTTGATAAAGGAGGTTCTGATCTAGCATCCACAATGGCACAAGAATCAAAGAATGTGTTTGCAGCTGAATTATTAACGAAAGAGAAAGTCGATGAAGAGAATCGATCAAAGTCACTTACACCCCTTTCCTTCTAACCCCCTCAAATTAGATTTGTCAATCATACAAAAAAACCTCCAGGGATAAACATACGCGTTTTGAACTGCCCAATAAATGTAAAGAATGTATACATATGGCATTTGTTCGAAACATTTGAAATTCATTTGAAATTCTAGAAGAAAACAAAAACATATGATGTAGCGGCGCCGGTGGTGTAGTGGTAAGCGTGATTACCTCTCACCCCAGCAGGCCTGGGTTCAATCCCAGTCGGCGTCGCCGGGATGTTCTGATGCATAACATCGCTGATCACGCCTTTTTTTCGGAAGGGAAGTAAAAGGAAGTGCACTGAACGAAAACATCCGCAATACTTCGACTGATTAATGTATTGCTCGAGCCCTTTTTACAATATGCTGTCGAATTTCGGATGATTTCCTTATGGTTGAATTCGTCATCAACTGATGAGCATCAATATGACTGTCCTCCAAATAAAGGATGATATTTATTTGAAAATTATCTGTAAAACTAAATGCTAAAGATTAGATTATTAATTTGATTGTTAACATTTCCATATTGAATAGCCATGAACAGCCATTGATCATGGATACAAAAAGGAAGTGTTGGTAGAGGAAACTTACTCTACCACGAAATAGACAATTTTCGGTTTCCATGATTTACCAATGTTCGTACCACCTCTGAGAGGGATGGCTATGCTTCCACCTTCCAACGTTCGATAGAATTGTTTACATCCTCGTTTTGAATGATTTGCGTTAAGGGGCTGAACCAATACCAAATGCATTTAAAACTAAGATGACTATTATTCTGCAGAGAGTATTACCATAGAGGTAACTCTAAGACCACTGGGTCCCGAAGAAAATCATTATTATTTTTGGCTCACTCAGTACCAGAACAACGGTCCCAAGCAGTCCCAAGCTATTTCACTCACCCCTGCATGTTCTGCATGAATCCACACACCCCTGATGTTATCTGTCAAACTTTCATAGCGAATCAAAACAAACATAGTGTAGTAATAGAATTTCAACTAGAATAGGGTACGTTAATCGTTTGCTTGGGACCAATAGGCACTTAAGTGGTGAGCCAAATCGTTAGTTTCGTATTGATTGTTGGTATTACGCATTCCAACTGAAGGCCCTATCCCTTTTCATAACAATGTTCATCATGGATTCGAGAGGAAAATCATCTGATTTCAAAACAACCGTCATCCGGTTGCAGCTACCATTCAAAAAGGAGATTTCGATGTTTCGATTTGAATGATCTGAGGTTTCATTCGAACAGAGGACGGTGGTTTGGTACAGTTTAGGAAAACAAACCAATGGAAAAAAAAAAAACATGTGAGAGGGTTAGAAGGAAAGGGGTGTAAGTGACTTTGATCGATTCTCTTCATCGACTTTCTATTTCGTTAATAATTCAGTCGCAAACACACTCCTTGATTCGCGTGCCATTCTGGATGCTAGATCAGAACCTCCTTTATCAAACTATATGGCAGAAATAGCGCAAAATCTGTTTATAAAACTGTGGCTATCAAAAGAGAAAGTCAATGAAGAGAATTGAGCAAAGTCACTTACACCCCTTTCCTTCTAACCACCTCATATATTAAGCACATCAGTATTTTACTTTTCCACCCAGCTTCAAGCAACTTACTTTAATCCGAAGTGGGTTTTGTTCAATCTTCTTCTTCTTCTTAATTCCATTATTTAACGACGGTGTCTGATCCACAATGTAGTGCCAATCACCGATGGACATCGATTGCCATATCCATTGACGACAATTGAATGTGTAGGGAGGCAGCTTCCACACCTGCGTAGGATATCGCACCCATGAAAACACATTGGCCGAGGACCAACGGCTATACTTCCATTTCGAAGGAAGATGTGACACCAAAGAGTTTTATACTTCTGAAAAATCCGAGCGGGGCGACTTTCTACCTACTCACCGTGCGAGCAGCTAACCGCAGTAAAACCAACAATCAATACGAAACTATCGATTTGAAATTGGCTCACTACTTGATTAGCCTATTGGTCCCAAGCAAATCGATTAACGTACCCCATTCTAGTTAAAATTCTAGTACTACACAATGTTTGTTTTGATTTGCTATGAAAGTTTGACAGATACAATTAGGGGTTAGTGGATTTTCCTATGTTTCGAGGGGTGAATCGATTAGCTTGGGACCGAAGATAGTACCAGAGCTGAACCAAAAAGTTGAGCACGTTTCTTCGAGACCTACTAGTCTTAAAGTTACCTCTATGGTAAAACCAACAATCAATTCGAAACTAACGATTCTAAATTGGCTCACTACTTGACTAGCCTATTGGTCCCAAGCAAATCGGTTAACGTATCCCATTCTACTATAAATTCCAGTACTACACTATGTTTGTATTGATTCGCTATGAAAGTTTGACAGATAAAATGAGGGGCTCGTGGATTTTCCAATGTTTCGAAGGGTGCATCTATTAGCTTGGGACCGAAGATAGTACCAGAGCTGAGCCAAAAAGTTGAGCTCGTTTCTTGGGGACCTTCTGGTCTATGAGTTACCTCTATGGTAAAACCCTGCTTCGTAGATGGAGTCACCCCCCTCGGAAAAGCCAACCATCCTCGGTTGGGATTGAAACCAGACCTATTGGGATGAGAAAGCAGTCACGCTTACTAGAGTCGGTGTATAATGAGTCACGCCAAGAGAAAAACAGTTTAACTCGCAACACGGTTTTTGAAAGATTCCCTTTATTTTAACTTGGTAACAGAGGACTTCTGCATCAACTTCAAATGACTTCTAGCGAGGAAAAAAATTAACGGCTGTAGTAAATCATTATATCAGGGATTTTGTCGAGTTATCTTATAGAAAAATAGTAGAAATTGTCATTACTGATCATTACAAAACGTATCGCATGACAAATGTAATGCTCACTGCGTGTATATGGTCATTTCTTCGATTATATTTTATATTTAATTGCAATACCTTTCGTGGACTTTTCATAGCATCGTAATGCTTGTTTACTTTGCACGATAGGTAGCCGGTTTGACAGTTCAATAGGTAGACTTGGCTTCACTCTTGGCGTGACTCATTATACACCGACTCTAACGCTTACCACTCCACCACCCGAGCCGGCTTGTTGAAACTTCTCAACCACAATAAAGGATGCGCATATCCCCCCACCAATTTTTGCCTTTCTGTTAGTTGACCCAACTAACGAACTCCAACCCAACCAACCAGTGAATTCCGACTGTACACGCATCTAGCGTTCAATTTAAATATTACTAGTTGTGCGAATCCCCCACCACAGCGCCGGTATCGAAACACATTGACGTTTTTATAAATTCTATCGAACTTGTATGCAACATTGTTTGAGACTTGGCAAGCAAGCTTTTTCCACGAATAGCTCGCAAGATGTCGCTACACGGATAGAAATCTCCTTATACCTTTTGGCAAATTTCTATTGCTGATTATTCATAAAATGTATAAGTCAACTAATAAGCAGACGCCTTGCAAAAAGTTAATGAAGATGTGTCAAATGAAATGTATAAGCGGTCACACATACCTTTTATGCATTCTTGTAGGACCCATGTGGCTTGTCCTATGGAATGTATAAGACTGATGTTTTGGCAAAAATGTTTAAGTGAAACACATGAATAAAATAATTGATTTTCGTTTCGTTCCTCGACGAAATATTTAAGGAAAAATTATTCAAAGAATTACGTCTGTTCGTCTATGATTTCTCTTCTTATGCCACCCTGTATTTGTCAATATTCTAGTCAATATTACACCATTGAACGATTGAATATCACAAGTTTCATCCGGGCAAAATTGCTAGCAATAAAAAAATACTACTTCCCTTTACCAAAATGACAAAGAAAAATCTGCATTTGCTCCTGAAAAAAAGATATGCGAAATTGATTACTGTTCAAAATAAAAAAAAAAGCTGAATCCAATGGAAAACAAAAACAAAGCTGTTTGTGATTGTCGGAGAAAATGACAATGAAAATGTAACAAATCGTCTCCGCTAGAATAATAAGAAAATAAACCAAAACAGTGTGTCCTTAAATGGTAGATTACATTTTTTGTGATTAATTGTTGAAGAAAGGTTATGAGAGAGAAAGAGAGAAAGGAAGCAAAACCAAAACTATTGTGAATGTACTTGTAAATAAAGAACACTGCGCTGTGGTTGATCGTTTGTTTTATTTAGGGATCCTTCACCCCACTTCAGCACACTCAAACAAACCACTCAAATACATAAACCGAATTTGTTTTTGATTCTGTTCCGATCCTGGCTCGGGTATCAAAACTGGGTCTGCTTGTTTTCTGTCAAACATTTGTTTCATGATAACTTCCACACTGTTTTGAAAAACGAAGTATGCAAGAGATTAGGAGAGAAGAGGAACTCTCCTCATTCCTAACACGATCTTAAAATAGAAGGAGGAGGAATTAGAATTTTCTTTCATTATTCAAAATAGTTAGAAGAAAATAATTTGACCTAAACGGCCAAAAAACTTGAAGATAACACACAGAGCTTAGATTAATAAAGTCGGTAAAATTTTACTGGCTTTTTAAGCAGCTGAGTTTTCAGTAATCAACACAGCAGTTTTTGCTTTTACTGAAAACTCCCTAAATCGCAGAATCTCTGAACTGACCGTTTTAGCACAGATAAACAAACATATCTCTGAAAAGAAAATTCTTCAAAAAAAAATCGTCAAGCGTATTTTGCATGCACACTAGCATCCGCTATCATGCACATTCACAAGCATAGTTTTGCAACCGGAGCATCCCTCGTTCAGGCATTTTTTTCACTAAAGGCTGACTAAAAGTAAATTGGTACCACAGAACAGATAGATAACTTAGAGCAAACGGTTTCATCTGAAACTGAGTTCATGCTTTTTATGTTATTTTTGCTATTCCTTTCTATTTTCATTTCGCAGTGAACATGATGATTTTAAATCTTGTATAAATTGGTATAATTACCGTTAAAACATTTTTCTTACAGTACGCTCCTAATTGTCTGAACATGCTAAAATTAAATTTTCTTTTTTTTGTTCAATGCTTTGCCAAAACAATGATAATTGACGTAATTCTAGCGGTTTTGTTTGAATACGTGAATAGGGTATTACCAACAATCAATACGAAACTAACGATTTTAAATTGGCTCACCACTTTAGTAGCCTATTGGTCCCAAGCAAACGATTAACGTACCCTATTCTAGTTGAAATTCTATTACTACACTATGTTTGTTTTGATTCGCTATGAAAGTTTGACAGATAACATCAGGGGTGTGTGGATTCATGCAGAACATGCAGGGGTGAGTGAAATAGCTTGGGACTGCTTGGGACCGTTGTTCTGGTACTGAGTGAGCCAAAAATAATAATGATTTTCTTCGGGACCCAGTGGTCTTAGAGTTACCTCTATGGTATTACCATAGAGGTAACTCTAAGACTAGAAGGTCCCGAAGAAACGTGCTCAACTTTTTGGCTCAGCTCTGGTACTCTCTTCGGTCCCAAGCTAATCGATTCACCCCTCGAAACATAGGAAAATCCAGTAACCCCTCATTTTATCTGTCAAACTTTCATAGCGAATCAAAACAAACATTGTGTAGTACTAGAATTTCGACTAGAATGGGGTACGTTTGCTTGGGACCAATAGGCAGTCAAGTAGTGAGCCAATTTCAAATCGATAGTTTCGTATTGATTGTTGATATTACTTTGCATAAAATCACTATTAGTATCATAATTTGTTTGAACCAATTATAAACATATTTGATGGGATGTTGGTGAAATGTCTCGTTTTTTTAAATATGGTGATTGCAAATGTGTTTGTGTAACAACTATGTATGTATGTACAACTATGCCACTTGCTGTTCTAACTCTGTATGATAGTAATCAGCATCGAACCTTAGCCTCCGCCATTTAACCATTTATGATCAAGCAAATGGTGTATTTTTTTGTTCAATTCAACTACACAACTACGAAAACGCAACGTAAAAGTTTAAAGTTCATGCGTGGACAAAATGATGTAGTTCAAAAGATCTGTCTGCAAGTTTGAGCCAAAGAGGAGTCTCAGAATTTTTGACTCATGAAACCTGCCGTAATACGTGATTTTATCATAACCCGTAAGTGGGGGTGACATTGGGACAAAAATTGAACATGTTTAGTTTTGAAAATATCTGGAATATATAGAAAATGATGACTAAATCATGTTGCTCAACTTAACAACTCAACTCACAAACATTGATTTATGAGTTGTTGCAACGTGATCAACAAATCAATATCTATGTGTCGGCCACATACTTAATATATATACATATAAAAACCATGCGTGACCACACATACTATTCATTTGCGTGTAAATTTCATGTGTACTTCTGAGTGGATTCTGTTTATGTGTGGTCAAATGAAAATCATGTGGAATTTCACATGGATATTTGTCAAGAAAAATGTGTAAATTGTTTTGAGTCAACCATAACCGAAACATTGAAATACTTGAAAATTTTAAGATAAAGTATAATAGTCAAAAATGCATGAAAAACATCAATTTTGTGTGGTTCTACGTCATACTGCGGTCGTGTCTAGGACACAACCCTTACCTTTTTTTAGCAACAACATCAGCAAATGCTGATCTCTTAAAACTAAGTGGCTGTCTAGGGAGCATATCTGAAAGAATATCCTGTTACTTATGCAAGGTTTCCTGAACATCTACAAAATTTCCTTAAGATTTAAAAAATTTACTCAAATTTCAAAGTACCTTGAAACTAAACGATGGTCCAAAATCTTCATCTTCAGGAAGATCATTGAGATTTTTAAGATCTCTGACAAACTGCTATGAACTTCCCTAAACTGAAACGAAGATTCCTGAAGTCTTCTATTTTTACGAAATTCCCTGAACTTTTTCAAAATGCCCTGTACTTCTATGAAGGTATACGCAGTTCCTCGAATTATTACGCAGTCCACAAAACTTCATCAAAGCTTGCTTCACGTCTACGTTTCTCGTTCATTTTCCGCAAAGTTCGACTCACGAAATTTCCTGAATTTGTGAGGAATTCTCTGAACTATTTCAAGTCCATGAGGTTTCATCAAAGCTCTGAAGTTATAAAAAAAAGGTCCCTGAATAATAAAGAGGTTCCCTGCCATTAAACAGTAAACTTCTACGAAGGTACCTAAACTTGTATAAAGTTCCCACCCTTTACGAAGTTTTCTGAACTTTTCGATGATCTTAGAACTTCAAATAATTTCACTAAATTTAGCTCATGATTCATCTGACATATGTTGGTCTTAATGCATAAAACAAAATATAATAATAATACCAAAGAAACTTTCATAATCAGGACAGTGTTCTAGTGAAAACAGTTAACGGAACATTAGAGTCAAACGAAGCATAAGTGTTACTAATCACATTAGCGACAGTATGAATAGCCTCATTCAGCCCATACTGTCAATTACGAGCTGCGAGGGGTATGAAGTGTCGTTGTCTTATAACTGTTTCAGGTACGTAGAAGAAGAGTTACCGAAGCAGTTCGATGAAACTCTACGAAGTTCACTGAAGTTCGGTGAGCTTCTACAAAGTTAGCTGAACTTTTTAAAAAATCTGCACTTCAAGAAAGTTTCCTGAACTTTCAAAAAGTTCCCTGAAGTACCACGAAGTTTCTTGAAGAACTACAAAATTCCTTGCAACTCGGATAGCAGTTCGTACCCTGGAGTAGTGGCTGTAGGTGCATTGTCAGACAGCACCAACATATAAACAGAGGAAGTGGTAGAGGTGCTGCATGAAGAGGTGGTGATAATGGACGTGCCCTCAGGAGGCCGATAAAGCATGCAAAAACGAACATCAGCATCCTCCGCAGAAAGGGTTTGTGTATCTGTCGAGATTCGATGCGTTGCAAGCACAAAAAAATATAGGAAATCGATTTAGATCTCCATTGTAATATTTGTTTAGTCCTTCGGCTCCGCAGAGCTTTCAAAGATATTGAGCCTACTTAATGAACATTTTGGAAAACATGGTTTTCGATTCAGATACTGACCGTTGAGTGTGATAAATATGTTGACTACTACTTGGGACGAACACACCATGCTTTTTGTTTAAATATATTTGAACAGTTCTCAAATTTAAGTACCGTAAAACGGGGTATCTTTGATAGTGCGGGTAACTATGATAGTATAATATTAAAATTAAATTTACTCGCTGCGCTTTTTCTTAATTAGAAATATTGGTTCCATATTCTAGCTTAGGGTATTTCCTTTGATATCGTATATATATATTTTTATATAGTATGTGTCTTCTTCTTCTTCTTCGCATTTCAAGCTTATTGCATATCGCATATTAGCTTATTGCGTGCTCTCAACTTAGTGTTCTAGATGCACTTCCACAGTTATTAATTGAGAGCTTTTGATGCCTGTACCATTTTTGCATTGGTATAATTGTGTGGCAAGTCCAATCATACTTCTATGCCCAGGGAAGTCGAGAAATTTTCCAATCCGAAAAATTCCTAGACCGAACCGGGAATTGAACCCAGCCACCTCCAGCATGGTCTTGCTTTGTAGCTGCGCCTTTACCGACTGAGCTAAGGGAGGCATGTTACATATTTTTTTTATTTTTTTTTTGAACCATGAAAATTCCATGCGCATGGATCGGTAACAAATAACTCCGCCGATAATTGGTTCGTAATCGTTTAACTCATCTTCCGCTTAAAATACTTCTATAAAACTGCAATCTCTCAACCCTCAAAAACTGAATACCAGCTGATTGAAATCAATCAGTTGTACCAGCAACACGAGAATGTGACAGGACTACAACAGTTCTCTGCTGTTTTTTTTTTATCACCAACCCGCCACTTTCAGCATGCACGCAGGACGTAGGTACGCTGCCGATCTCCCTGGAGCTCGCCGAGCTTAGCTCATGAGACACAGCACAAGTGACACGAATGAGGCACGTAGGAACAAAAAAGAAACGCGAAATAATTCGTCTGGAAATGTACCAGGCACCTATAATCTTATAGAAAGCGTGTCTCTATCACGCGGGATGGATGCACGTGTACATTAACTCTGGACTCATGCCAAACATTGTCAAACGCCTTTTCAACGTCTAACAAGGCCAGGCATGGAAAATCATTTGCATTCATTTCATACATTCATTTACATTCATTTGCCTCTAACTTTTTTCATCAATAGCATTCCGCAAAATGATGTATGGAGCTTTTGTAGGTTTGTTATTAGCTATAAGTTTTGCTCATAACTTAAATCTGTATCTCTTATGCATCACGAACTAGAGCGGGCAGAACTTGTTACTGTTTTTCAGTGAATGTAAAATACATTCACTGAAAAACAGTAGCGGCTTCTATTCGCTCTGTTTCGTCATACATAAGAGATACGGATTTGACTTCTTTGCAAAAGTTGTAGCTAATAACAAAACCTACAAAAGTTCTATACATCATTTTGCGGAATGCTGTTGAAGAAAAAAGTTAGAGACAAATGAATGTAAATGAATGCACGAAATGAATGCAAATGATTTTCCATGCCTGAACAAGGCCATGGCTGTGGACTTGGATACAGCTTTGTTACTTCGGATGTTATTCATCACCCGCACTAGCTGGTGATTGGTGGAGTGCCCCTTTCTGAACCCAAACTGTTCCGGAAGGAGAATGTTATTTTCCTCGACAAACTTGAGCAAACGATTGAGAATGAGTTTCTCGAACAATTTGCTCAGCGCTGAAAGGAGGCTGATTGGTCTGTAGCTTGAAGACAATGTTGGATCCTTACCGGGTTTGCGGATTGGTATGATTTTTGCTACTTTCCAGATGCTTGGAAAGTAGTGCAGTTCCAAACATCTGTTGAAGATAGCGGTTAGAAGAGACTGCACTTTCATGCTGAGTATCTTCAAGATCATGTTAAATATACCGTCAAACCCGGGAGCCTTCATGTTCTTGGTGCATTTCAGCGCTGAGCAAATCTGTTGTACTGTAATCATATCCGCCGGAGGCACGACACAAGGGGAGACATCTAGGTTTTGAACGCATTGCGCAACCTGATATTCGAGCGAACTTTGGATATTTGAGCCAAGCAAATGAGATGAAGCTGGAATGGGTTTGGGATGAGTTTTCAGGACCTTGGCTACCTTCCAGAATGGTCTGGAGCGGTCGTCCAGATTCTGGGCAACACGCCCGAAACTTTTATTTCGGAGTGAGTCCATTCTGGATGCAATCTGTCTGTTCAGATCGGCCATTTCACGTTTTTTGCCCAGATCTCCAGTCCTTTGAAACTGGCGTCTACGAACATTTCTCAGGCGAATCAAAAGTTGGGTGTGGGAATCAATGGCATTAAACTTACCTGTTATGATTTACCCTAATTTACCTAACTTGCATTTACATACCGGCAAGCATACCGGTCTATAACTCTAAAATGTCATTGACAATCAGGTGAGAAACGCTAGAGAAATAAACATCACTTTTGTACGAACAACCGAACAAGTTACACGGTTTATTTTACTCTGCCACCAATCCGAAACTTGGCCATTGATTACAACAGTTTTGGCGACGAGCCGGAAGAATCTGCGACAAGAGATACCTATACGGTGAAACTGTTTTGCCGGGAGGAAGATCCCGGCGGAGGAAGGTTGATTTTGCTGCACGGAGGAATCGTACCGTTGATACCAGTGCTACGCTCTGGGGATCTTCCGGACGAAAGTGGAGATACTACTACACGTACAAAAGTTTCCTTCTATACTAGCCGCACCACTGCTACGTTCGAATGTGTGCGTGCCTTGCTACTGCTGCACGCACAATTGAGGTTAGCTTTTTGCTTTTGTTTACTGCTGTTAGTTGCTGCTGCTTGCTTGTTTTGACGTCGTTATTTTACGAGCTACGAAAGGGGAAACGAAATTGCTGCTGCCAGTATTGCGAGGTAGTGATTGATACGACGAGGGAAAATGACGACTCCAGCTCCTGGAGAAAGCACTTCGGCTGCGAGAACTGCTGTGGCGCCGAGTTTCACCATCGACCCATTTGACAGAGATAAGACTAAATGGGCCAGATGGGTAAAGCGCCTCGAAGGAGCGTTCCGGAT
Source organism: Ochlerotatus camptorhynchus (assembly GCF_037179485.1). Classification (NCBI taxonomy): domain Eukaryota; kingdom Metazoa; phylum Arthropoda; class Insecta; order Diptera; family Culicidae; genus Ochlerotatus; species Ochlerotatus camptorhynchus. Next base: position 3,871,027 of record NW_027040660.1, read on the forward strand.
GTTTGATGTTCAAGACGACAGAAGGAAGGATTATTTGTTACACTACATGGGGGCACCAACTTACGATTTGTTGTGTGACCATGTTACTCCTGCTGAGCCAGAGGATAAAACTTACCAAGAGTTGGTAACAACTATGGGTACATTTTTCGATCCGGAACCTCTCGAAATGGTGGAGGTGTGGAAATTCCGGACCCGCAACCAAAAGGAAGGAGAAACGATCATGGAGTTCATCACGGAACTGCAACGGTATGCAAAATTTTGCAAATTCGAAGGATACCTCGAGAAAGAGCTGAGGAACCAGTTGGTGTTTGGAATGAGATCGAAACGAATTCGGTCTCGTCTCATCGAAGAGAAGATTTTGACATTCGACAAAGCTAAGGAAATCGCCGTTTCCATGGAAGCCTCGGGCGAGGGCGCTGAGGTACTGGAGAAGAAACACGAGGTTAATTACACAGAGCGAACGACGATGCATCGAGGATCCGGAACAAAGGTAACTAATAATACTAACAGAAAGTGCTACCAACAATCAATACGAAACTAACGATTTTAAATTGGCTCACCACTTTAGTAGCCTATTGGTCCCAAGCAAACGATTAACGTACCCTATTCTAGTTGAAATTCTATTACTACACTATGTTTGTTTTGATTCGCTATGAAAGTTTGACAGATAACATCAGGGGTGTGTGGATTCATGCAGAACATGCAGGGGTGAGTGAAATAGCTTGGGACTGCTTGGGACCGTTGCTCTGGTACTGAGTGAGCCAAAAATAATAATGATTTTCTTCGGGACCTACTAGTCTTAGAGTTACCTCTATGGTGCTACCGCTGCGGAAGTGGGGCCCATCTGGCAAGTTCATGCAAACACAAGGATGTGGTTTGCAATTTTTGCAAAAAAGTTGGACACCTTCAACGGGTGTGCCTCAAATTCGCATCACGGAGCACGGATGCAAAAGTATTCAAAACTGATAGAATGTCCAAATCTAAAAAGAAATGGCATGCAAATATGCTCGAAGAGGAAAGCGATCAAAGTAGGTGTGAAGGTAGTTGTGAGGATGAGACGGATGTGGACGATGTTTGTGTTCTGGAGATTTGCAAAGTAGATGATGATAAATCCACATCCCTCTCGAAGATTATTTTTCCATTAAAAGTGAACAATGCCATGATTAAGTTTGAGGTAGATTGTGGATCGCCTGTCTCAGTAGTCAGCCTGACTGACAAGGAAAGGTATCTGAAAAACGTACCAATTGAACAGACCAACGTTGAACTGGTAAGCTATTGCGGAAACAGAATTGAGGTATGCGGTTACGTAAATGCAGAGGTTGAGTACAAAGGACGTTCAAGCATTTTGCGTTTGTTCGTCGTGAATACGAAGAAACATCCACTGTTAGGCCGTGAGTGGATGCGTGAGTTGCATTATCATTGGAACAAAAATTATTCGTAATTCGGATTTTACTGTAAATACTATCGCGGTTCGTACACCTCTGTCGGGAGCCGTTAGGGGTCTGCTTGAAAAATTTCCTAAGGTATTTGAGGACTCAGTTGGTACAATAGAAAACATCCAGGCGTCGTTAAGTCTTAAACCCAACTCTAATCCGGTATTTTTAAAAGCACGTACGTTGCCCTTTTCCATCCGGAACATAGTGGAACGAGAGATCGAGAGCATGGTGAATAATGGAATTTTAATGAAGGTCAATCATAGCGCATGGGCCACTCCCGTAGTTCCCGTAATGAAATCTGCGGATCGTGTTCGTCTGTGTGGCGATTATAAAGTTACGGTTAACAAACATCTGAACATTGACGAACATCCTCTTCCGACAATTGACGAGTTATTCGCGAATATGGCCGGTGGACAAAATTTTTCGAAGTTAGACCTAGCTCAGGCGTATCTTCAAATGGAAGTACGCCCAGAAGATCGCGAAGTTCTTACGTTGAACACACATCTCGGGTTATACCAACCGTCGCGGCTGATGTATGGTATAGCGTCAGCACCAGCTATTTTTCAACGTGAAATCACTCAGGTACTAGGAAATATTCCAGGCGTGTCGGTCTTTTTAGACGACATAAAAATTACAGGACCTGACGAGGAAACCCACTTGAAAAGGTTGGAAATGGTTCTGCAAAGGCTTGACAAATATGGTATGCGTGTAAATGTGTCGAAGTGCGACTTTTTCGCCGATCGTATAGAGTATTGCGGGTTCGTAATCGATCGCGAAGGAATAAGAAAAATAAAGAAGAAGGTTGATGCTATTCAAGAGATGCCTAGGCCACGTAATCGAGAGCAAGTTCGCGCGTTTGTCGGTCTTATTAATTATTACGGACGATTCATGAGCAATCTTAGCACAAATATTTACCCGATAAATAACTTACTAAAAGATAACGTACCGTTCGACTGGAACGATCAGTGTGAAAAGGCTTTCCATTGGATTAAGAAAGAAATGCAATCGGATAAGATACTCGTGCATTATGATCCTAAATTGCCTCTCGTGCTCGCAACGGATGCATCGCCTTATGGCGTCGGCGCGGTATTGAGTCATGTCCTGATGGTTCCGATAAACCGATACAATACGCCTCACAAACATTAAACAAGACTCAACAGATCTATATGCAAGTCGATAAAGAAGCATACGCGATAATATTTGGTGTTAAGAAATTTTATCAGTATCTTTTCGGGCGGAAATTTACACTCGTTACCGATAACAAACCGGTGTCTCAAATTTTGGCTCCAGATAAGGGACTTCCGACTCTCTCAGCGTTAAGAATGCAGCATTATGCTGTTTTTCTTGAGTCTTTTGATTATGATATTCGTTACCGGTCATCTAAAGAAAACGCGAACGCGGACGCAATGTCAAGCCTTCCAATTGATGATGTGAACAACAAAAATCGTATAGAAGAGGTCGATGTGATTGAAATAAACCTAATTGAGACGCTACCGGTAACCGCGGATGAATTGGCGAAATTTACGAAAGAGGACCCGAATGTGCGTAAATTACTAGAAGGTTTGAAAGTCGGTAGAATGGTAGATGGTCGCGATAGATTCGGAGTAGATCAGAATGAGTTTTCAATTCAGAAAGGTTGTATAATGAAAGGAATCCGGGTATATATTCCACCGAATTTGCGTAAACGAGTCTTAGATGAGCTTCATACGGGTCATTTTGGCGTTTCGCGGATGAAGTCATTAGCACGGTCCTATTGTTGGTGGGAGTGCGTAGATCGTGATATCGAAGATTTGTCGCGTGATTGTAGCGAGTGCGCAAGGGTGAGGAAAAATCCTCCAAAAGTAACTACCCACTGTTGGGAAAGGCCTACGGAACCGTTTCAACGTATCCATATAGACTTCGCAGGTCCGTTTCTTGGATTAAACTTTCTCGTTATCGTAGACTCGTTCACAAAATGGCCGAAAGTGAAGATAATACCCGACATGACTACAGACACGACGATCGATAAGCTGCGTGAATATTTCGTGACCTACGGTGTTGCTTCAGTAGTCGTTAGCGATAGAGGCGTTCAATTTACTTCAGACCAATTCCAATCCTTTCTAAAGAAAAACGGTGTTACTCACAAAATGGGTGCACCATATCACCCGGCCACAAATGGACTAGCGGAAAGATTCGTTCAGACTTTTAAGGATAAACTAAAAACGTTAAAATGCAACCGAATGGATGTTCAATTTGAGCTTTATAAGATTCTTATGGCCTATAGACGGACAGTACATCCCGCAACGGGTAAGTCTCCTTCAATGTTGGTTTTTGGTCGACAAATTAAGTCACGGCTCGATCTGATTGTTCCTAAGAACGAAGAGGAAAAGGTTAAGCGTGGGGAAGAGGGTGATGTACGGTGCTTCGCGGTAAATGACAGAGTAGCTGCACGTGATTTTCTGAGTTCTTCGAAGTGGAAATTCGGTATCGTCACCGAAAGGCTCGGAAAGTTACATTATATGGTAGAACTAGATGATGGACGCATTTGGAAGAGACATATTGATCAGCTGAGGTCCGGTCCTGTAGAGCGAGTTTTTGAAGCAGATCCTTATTCTGTTAACGTCGATATTTACAACCGTAACCGCTGTGAAAATCCTATAGCTTCACCAACACGACAGCTGCCGACTAAACAGACAGACCTTGCAGCTGTCGTTCAAAACAACCAGACAACTCCGACTATTCCGACAATTTCAGGTACCGTTTCTGTTACTCAGGATACTATCGAGTCAAGGGTAGCTAGCAAAGAGAAAGGCCAGTCAAGGTTAGGGTCAGGAGATAAGGTAATCAACATACCTACTAACATTTCAGTAGATACACCGAGGCGATCCACTAGGGTCAGAAATCCCCCAAAAAGGCTTGATCTTTGATTTGATATAATTTCTAACAATACTAACCACGATTATCGTATTAAACATTTGTTAGTGTACTATTTCTCTTTAAGGGGGGAAGAGATGTTATGATTTACCCTAATTTACCTAACTTGCATTTACATACCGGCAAGCATACCGGTCTATAACTCTAAAATGTCATTGACAATCAGGTGAGAAATGCTAGAGAAATAAACATCACTTTTGTACGAACAACCGAACAAGTTACACGGTTTATTTTACTCTGCCACCAATCCGAAACTTGGCCATTGATTACAACATTACCCCTCACAGGAACTCGTCGGACGCACGCCTCGTCAGCCCTCGAGTCCCTCCAACGCTCGATCGATGTCCTCCACGGTGTCAAGCGGCGGGTTGTCGATGATGTGCCTGTCTACCACGCGTCCAAACTGGGCCCAGTTAACGCGATGGTAGTCCTTGCGCAGGCTTGAAGCAGGAGCCACGTTGCAACCCAGTTCAGCCACCACCGGTTGGTGATCGGAGCTGAGTTCGTTCAAGGCTACCGGCTTGGACAAGCCGATATTTGTCAGGAACAGGTCTAGCGTCGATAGGTTGCCCGCCGGTGAGATGAATGTTGGTTCATCCGAAAACCAAACGGAGTACAGCCCATGCTGTGAGTGGTCGAACAGGAGACGACCGTTCTGGTTCTGCTGGTAGTTCCACCAGGCCTCATGGCGAGCATTCAGATCTCCTCCAACTACGAAGCGGGAACCGGTACGGGTGATGGTGGACAGGTCCTTCTTGAATTTAGCCGCTAGTCCACTGCTGGCGGCACACTGTCGAGGGCAGTAGACGGCGATGAACTGGACGTATCCAGTCGACGACTCCACCTGCACACCACAGGGTGTGGTATTTTATTCCTTTCTTGACGACGACCGCAACACCACCCCCCCCCCCCCCTGGAGCTGGTGCGATCAAGCCGGATAATATTGTGGTCAGGCAACCAGAAGCTGTCACCGGGCTTTAGATGGGTCTCGGTTAGAAGGCCCACGTCGATGCGGAGGAAGTCGGCAAGCTCAATCTTTTTTGCTCTTACAGAGCAAGCATTCCAGGTGACCATAGTTAACTTAACACTTACGAAGAGCACCGGACATGTTGACGAAAATTTCCATCAGTTCATCCGCTGAGAACAGATCGGGGTTGTTGTTTTGCCCTGTTGGTTTTCTCCAGAATCCAGGGGGGGATGGAGAGCTTTGGCCAGCAGAATCACCGGAAGCTTCTTGAAGGGGGGGGGGGGGGTTGCACCCGCGAATTCGCTTGCCTTTGAGCACGAAGAGGCGGAAAATCCTCCGTCCTGAATGCTGGGGTTTTGTCCTTCTTGCGTCCTGGTTGATTGTTGCTTGACGCCTGCTTTCGGATGCGTTTGAAGTCCTCGCGTTTGGAGCTCTGTCTGTCAGAACCTTGATGTGCACCACCACAGTTAGCGCATTTTAACGCCACGGCTCCATCCGCAGGGCAGTTGGAAGTGGCGTGTTCTTGAGCGCAGTTGCTGCAGCGTGGCTTGATGTTGCAGTTGCGGGTACCGTGTCCAAAATTGAGGCACGGCGTTACGTCACGATGAACGCCACGGTATGGCTCCCACCGTACGATGATGGGGTAGATCGATCGGATGGCTTGTAGCGCATTGAGCGTCACCGTCCCTTTCTGGAAGTGCACCAGGAAAAGACAATCCGGGTACGTCTTCACGTTTTCATCTCTCCTTGTCATTCGGAAGACAGCGATTGGGGCTAGCTTGTACCGGTTGATTTCGGCTTCGACCATCTTGGGGTCGAAGTTTGGTAGACCCCTGATGACTACCTTGAAGGGCTTCTCACCGGGGATGTCGTGCGTGAAGAATTCCGCCTTGGTATCCTTCAGATATTTCACGGCCACTTCGTACTCCGCTTTTGTTCGGAGCATCACCTTGGTGCCGATCCTGCCGAGCTGAAACTCAGCTGCAACGCCCAGCGATGAAAGATAGCCAATCAGCGTGTTGAGTGGGACTTGCTTCACCACCAGTGGAGGAAGCTTCATTTTTGCTGCACTCGAGCTGGCAGCAGTTTTGTTGTCGACGGCGTCGCCGAAATCACCAATGACGCTGACGTTCGTCGCGGTGGCATCGTCCCGTCCACTCGCACCATCGGACTGGCCTTGATTTTTCTTCCTCTTCTTAGACCGCTTCACCGTGGCTGAGGTGGGATTCCCTACATCGGTGGGAAGAGTATTTATTTATTTATTTTTTTCGGCAAGGGGAAAAGCCAAGATGGAAACATTTAATAATTCCTTATGTTTCAATCTCAGGCGTAAAAACCCCTTTCAAAATTTGTTTGTACAAAATTTCATTAACAATAGTTTACAATTCTTGGTTTCTTCCCCTAACTAATTCATTACAATGCATACAAAATAGTTACAATGAACCATTGGCAGTCTAGAGACTGATTGGGAGGTTCTTTTTCGATATTCAACTGTGCAAATGAGAGTTAATTATATTGATTGGTATATAGAAAAAAATAGCTTTTTAGTCTAGGCAATATTTTCTGTGACGTACCTTTTCAAGGCCTTTTTGAATGTATAAATCGAAGGGATATTTTTAAGATCCATTGGCAAATTGTTGAAATTAACTATAGCGGGATAAATACAACCAAATCGAATATTGCTGGTTCTAGGGATTGTAACTCGAATATTGTTAACATTTCGCGTATCATATCGATGTGTATCACTTAGTGATTGAAAATCTACATTATATTTGATCAAGTTATTTTTTACTTTGAATATGAATAGAACCGATCCATAATATTTAATTTGGCTTAAATTCAACAAGTTATTATTAGTATACAAATCAATAGTTCTTACATTCGGGTCTAAATATTGTTCCCAGAAAATAGTTCTCATGAATTTGTTCAAAGTTGTAGATATTTTGCTTGTAACATAAGTAGGTGCATTTTGCCAAATTATATTTAAGTAGCAAATTTGTGAATAAACATGGGCATAGAACAGATTTTTTTCTCTTTCATAGGGATCATATGACTACTTTGTCGAAGAATTCCGAGAAATTTTACTAACTTTCGGTGAACTTGATCAACGTGCAGATTCCACTTAAGGTTTTGTTGTAGTATCAGCCCCAAGTATGTTGTAGAAGCAACCCTTTCTTATTTTTCTTCACCTAGCCACAAGTCATAATTTAGGTCACAAAATCGGTTGGTACTGGAGAAAATCACGAACTTGGTTTTAGATGCATTAACTGTTAAAGAATTATCATAGAACCACCGATGTATCAAGTTCAGATCGTGCTGCATGTTTTGAAATAAATCTTCTATACTATTAGCAGCATAAACAATCGCAGCATCATCGGCATACAGTTGAAGTTTTCCCTTTAACGGCAGCTCAAAAATGTCATTGATGAAAACATTAAAAAGCATTGGGCCTAGTATGGAACCCTGGGGTACTCCGAAATTAACATTTAGATCTGAGCTTGTGTGGTTATCAATGACTACGCGTTGTTTCCTGCCATTTGAATATGTTTCAACTAGTTTTAGAGCATTATTCCTTATACCATAGCTTTGTAGTTTTGATAACAGTATACAGTGCGGTACGCAATCAAAAGCTTTTGACACGTCTATAAAGATTGTGGAGCAAATTTTACGTTGGTCAATATTCTGTTGAAATTCGTTGACAAGGTTCACAGTAGCACTACTAGTATTAGAATTTGGCTGAAAACCATACTGATTTTTGTTATTTTTGTTATTTTTGTTGATTATTTTGTGTCGATCAAAAAAACTGCATAGCCTATGCTCAATGAGCTTTTCAAATGGTTTGGACAATATTGGAAGTATTGAAATCGGTCTGTAGTTGCTAGTGTTATTTTTCTGGCCACTTTTGTAAATAGGCACAACTTTAGCAGATTTTAAACAGTTTGGAAAAACGCCTTCTTCGATTGACTGATTAATTAAATATGTTAATTTGGGAACAAACAGTGGAATGTTATTTTTAATTAGTTTGGATGGAATTCCATCTATTCCTACCGCACTAGAATTCCTAAGACCACGAACATAGTTACTTATTTCATTATTTGTAGCTGGTAGCATAACAATGGAACTTTGAATGGCTGTATGTAGTGTCAAATTTTGCGAATCATGGTTGAAAATTTGGGACAAATTGTTGGATAGCTCATTTGGTATATTAATGAAATAATTATTGAAAGCATTACATATTTCCGTTTTATCCTTCAATATCGTATCACCGACAATCATTTTTGGTATGCGTTTATGGAAGCCTCTAGTATCTTTGTGGAAAACAATTTCATTTAATATACTCCATACCTTTCTTATGTTACAACGATTTTGTTATATCAAATTTTGGTAATAAGATTTCTGTTTTTGTTTTATGATACGTATGACATAGTTTTTTTTGCCTTTTATAATTTTGTTGAATTATATGATTTGCTGGCCATTGAACGGTTCTTTAATACAACAGATTTCTATACCGTATTTCTCTCAGAACTTCTTCATCAATCCAGGGTGCTTTACTACGGCATCTGTTACTAGTATGCACTTGATACGAATTTCTCGCCATTGTACCGGTAATGAGCTCAGTGAAACTATCGATATCAACTGTTGTTTCTAAGGACTGCGTTAGTTCAGTGGAGATGCGACCAAAATCATATTTAACTATGCATCTATCTGCACGAATATTGGATGAACGATTATAACCGAAGCTGATTAATAGTGATTTATGGTCAGTAAAACTAACGTCATCTAGACACACAGAGAATTTTTGGCAATACAAATCTGTAAGGGCATGATCTATTACCGTTCCTGATGGACCATTTCCATGAGTAACATATTCCATGCCGACTTTATTCAAAAACGTGAACCCATTAGACTCCACCGTTGACACATAGCTTTGGGAGATTGCACTTAGTAAGTTTATGTTGAAATCACCCACACACAGCAATTTGGTAGTACATTCGAGTAAAGAATCTAGATAATCGACGCTATCTCTAAAAGTGGCATGTGGAGGTCTATAAATTACAGCGATTTTTAGTTTAGGCTCTCTCAGTGATATAACTATTGAACTGCCTTCTGAGAACTCTTCATTCCTCATAACGTCATACTGTATTGACTGATGAACAAAAATACAGGCTCCACCACCTGTTCGATTAGATCGTGGACAACAAACTACTTCGTAGTTGGGTAAATGACACATATGCAGTTCATCCGGACTCAATCTCATTTCTGTTATACAAATAAGATGCACAATAGATGTTGATGTTTACATATGATAAATGCAAAATTGATGTTTACATATGATAAATTGATTCTTGTATTTGTAAAAACTTCATTCAAAAAAGTGTAGCATACACTCAAATTATCTCCTAACCGCACGGTACTAATAAAATCAGCATCATCGTTTGTTTCCATTGTGTCGATTGTGAGTAGATCAAAATTTCCTCACTAACACCATCAGCAGCAGCCTCCAACAGCAGCAGCAGCAAAACAGCAACAGAGAGTAAGAAATCAGGCTTTCCTCGGAGATGAGCGTGACTTTTTTAGATCCTCAACGGAATCGATGACGTAAACTTCAGCAGAGTCGTCCCGCTTACAGTAGATATTGCCTTTACTGCACCACACATATTTGTAACCATGAGACACTCGGAGAGATTTAGCTTCTCTGAAGATAGATCTGGTTTCTCTGGTCAGGTTCTCATTTATGAACACTTTAGTGTGATAACACCTGTTGTTTGGAGAGGATCTGGAGCCAGCCGGTAGCACCGCATTGCCAAAATCGATTTCATCGACGTATATGGATTTACCCTTACGAGCACGCAGGATGTCATTGCGTACTTTGGAGTTACTGAGTTCAACCAGGAGCATACCATTCCTGGCACGCTGAGTTCTTTCGATGTCGGTGGAGAACAGTTGAACTCCAACAGCAGCAGCTACCTTCGTAACGATGGTCGACTCACCGAGAGAGAGCTCTTTAGGTATGCCGTTAAAAACAATTTCATTTTTCAGTCCACTCTGCTCTGCAAGACGCAGACGTTTTTTCATCTCGACGATTGTTTTGTTGAGGGCCACAATCTGACCATCATGATCACTCACTTTATTCAGGCAACTAGCAAAGTCTGTTTTCATTTCCTCGTGTAACGATTTTATGTCGTCATATTGCGCGGAGATAAAAGTTTGTGAGGATTTCACTTCTTCAACCGAAATTTTAATTTCACTTTGGGATTTCGATAGTTCCCAATGGACACACTCAAGTATTTCATAGCATCATCTGTTCGTTTTTGGTTCGCACTGTTTTCATCACATTTTTTTGTTGATACTATCAAGCGATGTTTGCAGACCTTTCATATTGGCCAACAGTTCATTCATCTTCTTGTTGGTCACATGCGAAGATTCACAGGGGTTTGAGCAATAGTAGCTATTTGTTTTTTGAATCTTGTTATAGCGAGATTCAGATAATCCCGCGCATTTCATGTGTACAGAGTTGCTGCAGTAAACACATTTCACTTGTTTTTCGTCCGCCTTGATTTCAGTATTGCATGTCAGACACTCATCCATGGCTAATCTTTTGTTACGGAAAGACATGACACTCATAACCAGTTCACCACTAGCCACATCAATGCAGTGGACAGAAATGTTTTCGTAATATTTAGCGAAACACTGCAAATTTCTCTTAACCGCCATTTATTTGAGGAAGCGCACTCGATGGTTAATGTGAGTATATAACTTTTATAATTTTTCAATCCGCGTGTTAGCGAAAGATTGAAAATTTTGTAGAGCGGAATTTAGAATCGCGGCGTCACTCTCAATTTGCACTCAATTGAGAGTAGCGTACCTATTCGAAATAGGTACACTCAAGCTACCCTCACCGCTGTTCTTCTTCTCCGTTTTCTCTCGGAGCCTGCTCCGGGAGCGCTGTCTTCCCATCACACGAAGTGACCGACAATACACTCAAAAAATTTTACACGTCATCAGCATGTGTCTCACACTCAATTTTGCGCTTATTGTGAAACACATCCATTTCATGTATGCTATGAATCATGCCTGAACACTATGGATATGAATTGTGACACGCTTGGATTCTATATGCCTCATATGGTGATATCAATAGCTTTGCACATTATAGTTCAACATTCTACAATATTCTACTTTATCGACTTCTAGTTTACTAAAAATGAATCGACAAATATATAAACAAACCTTACAGAGGCCAGAGCTTTCACATATCTTTTTAATGGGTCTGATTTGGGATTCGATCATGGACTGTTGGGATGTGTTGCTGCCGGAGTCTTCGTTCGATCCCACTGTGCCACGGTTGTTCTCATATATGAGGAGGGTTAATAGGATAAAGTCACAACTCTTGTTTTCGATGTTTACCTTTCTGAGCAAGCAATTCACATCGTATTGAAATGCAAAACACTTTAAATCCATCTGTTTTGAACAGTAGTGTGATTCAATGTGCAATACAAAACTTTTCAAATTTTGAAACACTAGAATTTAACGTGTATAACACATTGAACTAAGGTGAAATACACTTAAAATAAATGTGATTGTGCATTTAAAAACTCAAGTGTTTAAACACTTCGATCAAATGAGTGTACTGACGACGCGATTAAACCACCGAGAACAGACATGGAGGCTCGAACAAAATTTCTCTAAAAACTTGTGTAAAGATTCCTATTCGACTTAAGCGCCACTAACGGCGACTTCCCCACTTAAAAACCCTCTTTGACAACATGATGGCGCTGGCGTTGCACAAATTACACTAGAAACTAAGTGCTAGTAGCGCCAAGTGGCAATTTTCAACAGAAAACTTATCGATACTAGCGCCAAATTGGTTGAAAGTGGAAAATTTATAGAGAAAATCAGGAGATGCTAACACCACGTAACGGCGACGTTCCCACTTATTTTACACAAGTTTCTGACCGAACTTCAACGTCTGTTCTCTGTGATTAAACTGCGAATGTTTGGAACAAACTAGAAACTTTAGAACAACTCGACAGAGCGAGCAAAGACCGAACTGTACTGCTTGACGTTCAAGCAGAGAATGTGAAAAAAATGTTTTAACGGTAATTATACCAATGTATACAAGATTTAAAATCAGGATGTGCACTGCGAAATGAAAATAGAAAGGAATAGCAAAAATAACATGAAAAGCATGAACTCAGTTTCAGATGAAACCGTTTGCTCTGAGTTACCTATCTGTTCTGTGCTTGAACGCTAATTGAACGTGTAAACCATGCCATTCAACTGACTTGATCAACTCGCTTGAATTGAAAAAAGTTAAACCAGGCTCAACTTTTCAAGCCAATTGAATTCAACTGAGTTGATCATTTGACTTGCCTAGTCTAAACTCAGCTTAAACTCTAAAAAAGTGGTCAGCACAGTACAGCACAAACAGGTTTCAGCCTGAATTTTCAAAGAGTAAAGGGAAATTTTGAGGAAGGTACGATTCGAATCAAGCATCCCCTTTAAGCTGGGTTTAGATAGGGCAAGTCAATTGATCAAGTCAGTTGAATTCAACTGACTTGAACGTGAATTGAACGTGTAAACCATGCCATTCAACTGACTTGATCAACTCACTTGAATTGAAAAAAGTTGAATCAGGCTCAACTTTGCAAGCCAATTGAATTCAACTGAGTTGATCATTTGACTTGCCTAGTCTAAACCCAGCATTACCAAACTCATCCGTTGAGTTGAATTGGAATTCTATGGGGATTGCGAGGAGAATTTGTAACGAATTCTAATGAGATTTTTTACAGACTATTTCCTTTCCTCTGCGTCAATACTGTTCCTAGCTAGACAGTAGCAAATAGTAAAAATTACAATAAGCACATAATTGCTTGCAGAATTTCGTCACTATAAGTAATTTGAAAAAAATCTCTGTGAGAATTCTGAGAACAATTAAAGCGACATGTTTAAAATATAACTTAGAAGGGAGGTCTGAGCCTTGAATGGAGGAAAATTCCAAGGAAATCGCGGGGAGATGTCCAAGGGAATTCTGATGTTAATTTGAAAGGAATTCAAACAGAACAAATTTCATCTCATTTCTGGAAGCATGTCCAAGGGTATCCTGAGTGGAATTTCAAAGGAATTAGAGTGAATACTTCGTATAATTTACGGATAGTGGCCGGACACGACAAACAAAACACACACACAGCCACCATCCAACAGTTTCAACACGAAATTAGACTTTGATACAACGCTGGTCATTTAAATTTGTTAATAAATATACCTTTATTTTCATACTTCAAATCATTCTTCACAATTACAAGAACCCGCACGTTATTTGTCGGATATTGTTTCTGGTTTAATCTACTTGCAAAAAAATAACAAAACAATCCAGTCAAGTGTTCTTCGTTTCGTTCCATTGCTCCTTGGGAAGTTATTGGCGTGATTCAACGGTTGGATAACTGAACATTTTTTTTTCCGGAATAACTGTTCTCTTTTAATTCAGTGATAGGTAAGGGTACAACAATGGATCCAACTAGTCTTGGGTTCTCCACTATCATGCATTAAAAAGTTAGGGAACGTACAGGTAAGGGTCATCGCGGATTCGTTTTCCTTTGACTTTCCAGTATGTGATAGTAGTTGTCATCGTTAGTTGCTGCAGTGCTTGGTTTTCGCGTTTCCTCCGCTTCAAGTAGGGTTCCTTCGCATCTCACTCTCTTCACGTGTCTATATACTCAAACATCAACGGCAGAAGGTTGGAATCTTAACGATTAACTAAATTTGTTATACTAAACGTAGAACTAAAGCGTGAAGTTTAATTTGATTCGATTCGTTTAACGTTTGTTACATTTGTCGGAATTCGAAAACTAAATGCGTTTTTAATAAACGAAAATGAAAATGAACTCAAATCGAGACTTCGGAAGCAGTTATACCTACAACCAAAGCCTTCGAAGTGTACCTCTTTAGAGGATAGGAAATCGTTGCTGGAAGTATGGAAAGGGGTTCTATCAATGGATCTATGCTCTATGTATGTATCTTGATGGCGTTTACACTTTTGATACAACGCGATTGGATCTGATTATACACTTGTTCTGCTTAACTATTTTGCTTGTCCTTCAATTTACACCAGAAGAGGGTTTCCGCTGTTGGTCAGCTGAATGTGTCGGTATGTCTATGTGTAGTATTCTCTATTAAACCGAATTACATAAAGAATTCCTCGGTGGAATGCGACAGTGGCAGTCACGTGCGTCCGGGACGGTCCAGTATCGAGATCTCTATGACCCGCAGTCCCCGGCATACCGGATCGGTGATTTGCAGTCCCTTCGGATTGTACACACGCTCGTTCTGCATCGCAATGTACTTTGATACCTTGCGCAAGCACTGTAAACGATATTAGCAGCTTGAGAGAAATTCCAGCTAGCTTTCATGCATCGCTTACCTTTTCGTAGTGCGTCTCGGTGCAGATATAGATTAGATAGGCGGTGATACACGCCAGACAACCCTCGCAATACGTACTGCAGGAACCCTTCTCTGCTTCGACAAAATACTCGTTCAGTTTGTTCATCGTGCTCTCGAATGTGTGCCGATCGATCTAAAAATAAGCGTCGATACGAATTTAATCAAATAACAACATTTAAAGCGCTAAGGGGTTGTTCATAAACTACGTTAACACTTTAGGGGTGAAGGGGGGAGGAGGAATGTTTAACGACTGTCTACGATCCATTCAAATTTCAAAAAACAGATGAGGGGTGGGGGGATCTAAAACCTCTCAAAAACTGTCTACGTAGTTTATGAACAGCTTCTAATGGAAAATAAAATTAGTAGACGACAGCGCAGGAGAAATAATCGATCCCATTCACTCCCACACAATAAACAAAAACATCCACTCACCCGACTCTCCAGCTCCGGCGGGAATCTGGTCTGAAATTTGACGGAAGTTCCTTCGCTGTAGTCCCGCTGGATAAACACCTTCATGTAGCTGGATTGAGTGGCTGCTGGCGTTCCAGGCTGGGACATCCGCACTACGTTTCCAGCCATGGTTTCCTGGATGAGCTGGTGAAAAAAGACAAAAACTCTCAGGTCAAGTGCATTTAGACAAAACAGCCTGTAGCAAAACGACTGCTCTGAGCACGAAATGGCTGTCAAATCGAATCACTGTTACCTTGATTTCCAACAGCAACCACTGGCGCACCGACCGATGGCTAAATACTAGTAAAATATTGCAAAACTATTGCAAATTAGTGAAAATTCTTTGCAATGTTGATAAATTTTTCACTCGTCTTGTGTGATTTTTTCTCTTGTTGACGTTTGACTCAAGTTGACGTTTGTGGCTGGCATACTGACAGCGTCAAGAAAATCAGCTACCAAAAAAATGGTGCGTGCGTGCAGTATTTAGAAAGCGCGCTATCTGCATGTCATTTTGGAAAACACGTAAAAGACGATCGATAGAATAATTCGACAGTGAGCATGCATAAGGGCGTAAACGCGACTTCCATTTTCTCTTTTGTTATTAACTCGCTTGGATTACCGTTTCTCGGTGCGTTTGCTATTGCATTTGATGGCCAGTACAACCGGTTACAGCACTACATTGAACAAATTCCAGAAAATTGTTTCGCTTAGCTGTAGCAATGTAAAGAGAAAATCGATGGCAAGCTAACTAACGATATGCATGCTAACTACACACTTAGAAAAAATCACCGACTTCGGTAATTCATTTACCGAATTCTCAACAGCTGAACGGTCGGTAATGTTTTCGGTAATCGAGAACATTACCGAAAGATCTGTAAACTGGATCAGCAAAATTAGCTGTCAAATTCACCGAACGATCGGTAACATTTACCGATGTGCATTGCTTGATTTGTAGTCGACTTTACCGGAGAACTGTAATTTTGAGGACGATATGCAAATCGAAAATTACCGAGTGATTTGTAATTTTATAAAAAGGTCACCGACTCAACTGTAATTTGCTGTAATATTGTTGGTGGTCACTGCAACCCATGCAAAAATTTGGCTGCAGCCGTGATCAATAAGCTAGTGTTGCAAATTACACCACCAATGAACAAAACCGTTGGCGACTATCTGAAAACTTAAGTTTTTGTCGGAAAGATTCGGCGCTACCCTGAAAACAAGGAAGCATTGGAAGATCGTCGCCAACGGGAATGGAACTTGGACCGACAGAAAAAAAAACAAGCAATAACATCGGCCATCTGTAATCGGTATTTATTTAGATAACGAAAATTAATTATTTACGGAAAATATCTACGATTCGCTCATCTTGGTGTTGCACAAGCACGAACGCTTTTAATGTCGATCGAAAATAACAATATGGTGGATTTGACGTTTACCTAGACCGTTACCGAACTCAGTAACGGAACGCTTTGTTTACCGAAACTTCAGTAAAATATTTCACCGAAGTCAGTGATGAAGCTGATTTACAGACCTGCCGGTAAAAATGTTTACCGTTTTCGGTAAATTAAAATAAAATTACCGAAATTCGGTCATTTCATTTACAGTTTTCAGCAATAAAGCGAGAAAATACCGAAACATCTGTAATTTTTAGCATTACCGATCTTAGACGGTAATTTTTTTTACCGAACTCAGGGTCTCTGTTTAAGTGTGTAACCTCATCGTTTTGGATGATTTACGTTATTGAGGCGAACCACAGAGAACAGACGTTGAGGCTTAGAGAACAGACGTTCATCTTCCACCAGAAACTTATGTAAAGATAAGTGGGAACGTCGCCGTTACGTAGTGCTAGCATTTCCTGATTTCCTCTATAAATTTTCCAGATTAGACCAATTTGGCGCTAGTATCGATAAATTGTCGGTTGAAAATTACCACTCGGCGCTACTGGCACTTAGTTTCTAGTTCAAATTCCTAAAGTGTGTAAGAAATTTAACTGCTATTTTTAAAAGATATTTGAAAATAGCAATATCGTGGTGGCGCTAGTGTCGCTGCCCATCGACGTCGACGACCGGCAGACGTCATATTTATATAAATGTCAAGATTTGTGTAAGCAAAACATTGTTTAAGCCCGATCAAAACATGGGCCGTAAGTTTTACTGGTTTAGCGGTGCCGGTGGTGTAGTGGTGTTGAACCGCCTTGTTCCCACAGGGCATATAGTGCGATGTCACAGAGTTGGTAACCCTATTCTATCTCTTTGTTTTTGCTATCGATCAGTTACAAATAAAACGCAATTCAGTTAAGTACAATATAATCGCGAGTCGGATTCCACTGCCCAAACCTCCGACAGGTTATGGGCCCAGTTTTTTCTTGCGGACAATCGGGAAGTTCCGAGTTTTACGCGTTTTAAGTTTTCGGTCAGTCACGCGCACGAGGATTTTTTTTTCTCGAGGTGGAGGAAGATGGCGGACGCTGCGAAGTTTTCGTTCCCGAGATTTTCCAACACGAATTGGAACGTTTGGAAGTTCCGGATGGAGATGCTGCTTACTCGTGAGGAGTTGTGGCATGTCATTGACGAGGCCAAGCCCGAGCCCGTCACTGCGCAGTGGATGAAGGAGGATAAAAAGGCCAAAGCTACCATCGGTCTCACCATCGAAGACAATCAGCTAGGGTTGCTCAAAAACGCAACGAGTGCGCGTGCGATGTGGAATGCGTTGAAAACGCACTACGAAAAGGCTACTGTGACGTCACGGATTTCGTTGCTCAAAAAGTTATGCAACAAGAATTTGCACGAAGGAGGCGATATGGAATCGCACCTGCTGGACGTCGAGGAGCTTTTTGATCGGTTGCAGGCGGCTGGTTTGGAGCTCGAGCAGGAGATGAAAGTGGCCATGGTTTTGAGAAGCCTTCCGGAAACGTACAATGGCCTGGTGACTGCGCTCGAGAGTCGCCCCGACGAGGATATTACGATGGAGCTGGTGTAGTCAAAACTTCGAGACGAATACCAGAAGCGGATGAAGACACTGAAGACGATGGCGAAATCGAAGTCTGCGGAAAAGATTTGCTTCCATTGTAATAAGCCCGGCCATTATCGCAAGAACTGTTGGAAGTATCTGGCTTCACTGAAAGGCGAGCCGGATAACCAGAAGCAGCAAGCATCAGGAAGCAGCAGGAGTTCCAATGGGCCAAAGGCGAAGCAAGCACAGGATTCCGGTGCACCCCTACTATTCTGGGCGAGTGCAGGTCGAACCACCGATGCCGAGGAGGTAAAGTGCTGTTTTGCAAACGGTTTGAAGAGCTACTGGTTCGTCGATAGCGGCGCGTCGCAGCATATGACAGGCGACAGGAGATTTTTCTCGGAGCTGGTGGAAGACGTGCATGTCGATGTTACTCTTGCGAACGGGAAGAAGACAGATGCTGCAGGCGTCGGCAACGGGATGCTGCTGTGCGTGAACGGCAACGGAAAGGATCAAGAGGTGAAGGTACAAGATGTCCTGTTCGTTCCAGAGCTGGAAGGTAGCCTGTTGTCAGTAAGTAAGCTAGTAGCTAAGAATATTTCTGTTGTGTTCGATTCACATGGATGTCGAATCCGAAATACCAAGGGCCATACGGTGGCCGTCGCCGACCTGTGCGACGGGATGTATTTGTTGAGATGTTCTGCGAGGTCTATGGTTGCTGCTACTGCTCGGCATACCAATTTCTGCCAGCATACGTGGCATCGTCGTTTTGGCCACAGGGACTACGACGTGGTGGACCTGATCAACAAAAAGGAGCTCGGCACCCAGATGAAGGTGGTTGATTGCGGGATAAAGCTGGTGTGCGAGTGTTGCCTTGAAAGCAACCGGCAGTCGTTCCCGAAGGTAGCGCAGAGGCGTGCAACGGAAATACTCGACCTAGTGCATTCGGACGTGTGCGGTCCGTTCAAGCACGTCACCCCAGGAGGAAACAAATACTTCCTCCCATTAATCGACGACTATAGTCGATATGCTACGGTCTATCTTCTGGCAAATAAGTCTGATGTGCCTGGGAAGATCAAGGAATTTGTGAATATGGTTAAGAACCAATTCGACCGGAAACCGAAGGTATAAGGTCAGATAACGGTGGCGAGTTCGTAAACAACGAGCTCCGAAGTTTTTTCGCTGAGGAAGGCATTAAAACTGAGTACACTACCCCATACTCCCCTCAGCAGAATGGGGTAGCCGAACGAAGAAATCGTTACCTCCAAGAAATGGCATTGTGTATGCTTATCGATGCCTACCTTCTGAAGGAATTCTGTGGTGAGGCAGTGTCGACAGCGACGTTTCTCCAGAATCGGCTGCCATCCCGTTCCGTCGACCGGACGCCGTTCGAACGCTGGTTCGGACGTAAGCCAGTGATGCGGGATCTGAAAGTTTTCGGATGCGAGGCCTATGTCCACATCCCAAGCGAGAAGAGGGGAAAGCTGGAGAGCTAGGCCAAGAAGATGATTTTCATTGGCTACTGTAGCCAAGCCAAGGCGTATCGGTTCCTCGATTTGGAGACTCGACGGGTGACTATTAGCAGAGACGCTCACTTTCTGGAACTGGGAGCGGAGATCCGTTCAGAAGGAGATTGCGGCTCAAAGGATGTTGAAGTCGTGATCGGCCGAACCGAAGAGGATTTGATTCCGGAAGTGGTCCCGGATGAGGATGAAGAAGATAACGAAGACGGCGATGAATCTTTCTATTCCGGATCAGATGAGCAAAGCGATTCAGCGGGAGATACGGACGGTGAAGCCACAGGAGGAGAAGCTAGTGGCCTACGCCGATCGCAACGAAGCACGCGGGGTGTTCTTCCGCAGCGGCTGAACGACTATGCAGTAGGTGAGGTTAGCCTAGCTACCTACTGCAGTGAATAACCGACGACGTACGAGCAAGCGATGGCTTCCGTTGACAAGAAGAAATGGCTGACAGCGATGAAGGAGGAGATGCGTTCCCTGGAACCCGTTGGTAGTCGATGGGTGTTTAACAAGAAGGAGGATTCGGATGGTCAAGTTGTGCGCTTCAAGGCCAGGGTTGTAGCAAGGCTATTCTCAGCGATTCGGGCGTGACTTCGAGGAAGTGTTCGCGCCGGTTGCGATGCAACAAACATTCCGGGTACTACTGGCTATGGCGAGCAGCAAGAAGATGGAGGTGAGGCATATTGACGTTAAGTGTGCTTACCTCTACGGTCAGTTGAAGGAGGAGATTTTCATGACTCAGCCACCCGGTTTCGAAGTTCCCGGAAAGAAGGACTGGGTCTGCACGCTAAACCGGAGCATCTATGGCCTGAAGCAGGCCGCTCGGGTTTGGAATCATACTATAAAGGATTTCCTCATTAGCATTGGGTTCCAACAGTCTGCCTCGGATGCCTGCTTGTTCATCAAGGATCTGAGGAACGGAGAGCGAATGTACCTGCTCTTATACGTGGACGAGATGATCGTCGTTTGTCGTCTGCAGGAGGAGATCCGCAAGGTTGAGGAGCAGTTACGGAAGAAGTTCAACATCACTTCCTTGGGAGTAATCCGTCATTTTCTTGGGATCAGTGTGAAACGAGGAGCAGATGGAGTTTACTCAATCAACCAAGCATCTTTCATCCGGAAGATTGCCAAAGTCTACGATTTGGAGGAGGCGAAACGGTCGACTATTCCGATGGATACTGGCTACTACAAGAGCAGATTGGAGTCGAAGAGCTTGGCGAACAACGTCGAGTATCATCGTTTGATCGGATCGCTGCTGTATATTGCCACCAATACCAGGCCTGATATAGCAGCATCAGTGTCAATATTGAGCCGGAAGATCAACTACCCCTTGCAAGCGGATTGGAATGAACTCAAGCGGATTGTAAGGTACTTGTGCGGAACGGTGGACTACAGATTGTACTTCGATGCTGACAACCTGAAGCTGGAGGGTTTCTGTGACGCCGATTGGGCAAGTGACACTGCTGATCGGAAGTCGAACAGCGGATTCGTCTTTCTTCTTGGCGGTGCAGCTGTGAGCTGGGGAAGTCGCAAGCAATCATGCGTGTCTACTTCAACGATGGAAGCCGAATATGTGACGTTGGCAGAGGCTGGACAAGAACCTGTGTGGCTACGTAGGCTGTTGAAGGAGCTCAACGAGGAACAACATAGTCCAACCACAGACAAACAGACATAACACATTGAATATATCTCACTTTAAAACATCGTCGCTAAAACATTACCGCCATCTGTTGAGTATACTGTGGTGGGTAGTACGCTGAACAGATGGTGGTAGTGTGTAAACGTCAAACGCAAGGGAATTGACTATGCGCGACACAAGTGGCGGTACTACCAACTACGATATTTTTAAATTGTCCGTGAAATGCTTATGCGGATTACTGCAAAATCTGTTGATGAATTTAAGCAATGGTGTTGGGGGATGATCTGTTTTTCTTCCGACGTCGGATGGGGGTGAGGATGATATGGGGATTGGCATCAGAAACGACGGAGTGACGTTGATATTGTGGGGTTCCACCGGTTTTGTCGAGCTTGGAACACTTGCTTGTGTGGGTTTCCGTACCCTCTACATCGGTTTCGCCGTTTGCAGGCCGTTTTCGATTGAGTTTGCCGAATGTGAACAAGAAGGAAAAACAGGACACACTAAAAATTGTTTACCCAGATTATGTATTTTTGATATAAACATGCTTTGTAATTTAATTCAAACATACACATTTTTGTTGAAAACATGTTTTTAATTTACATTGAAATATTCATTTTTTTATATAATAAACATAAATATTTTTGATTTAAATGAACAAAATTTTGTTCCGTGCAGGAAAGGTGAAAATATTTTTCCTTCACGACAAAAAATTCAGCCTTCATCATTTTTGAGGGTTCCCTTATTCACCATAAGAGGTTCACGATATATTCATCAATTTTCTTATAGGCTGTGTTCCATTTGGTAGATTTTCACTAAAAGTTGACGCTTCGAAAATAAATTATTATGTTGTGTGTATATTATTGTGTTATGAGCTGTTGTTGATCGCGAGGTTGATCGGTCGATTTTCAAGAAGGTTTTTAGTCAAAATTAATTTCTTGTCAGTCAGAAATAAGACTGCTGGAATAGCAGGTTTTTTGAACATTTTCTATCTGTCAAATTTAAGTGAAAATTCACCAAATGCATAATAATGTTTAATTTTGCTAAAGATGTATTTTTTTCAAAAAATGAACCGGAAATTATGCAAACATCACTTTCATAGTTCTCGCTTCGAAATGTAGGGTGGCGAGCGATAGGAAAAGTTTTACGAGACAACTTCACCTCCAAAACGAACCTATGATATTTGACAATCACAAACCTCAAAAACGGCGATGCTGTTTGTTTTCGAACGCACGATAATCTTGCAATTTTTGTATAAGTTTACCTGTTTTTACGGAAGTTTTACGTGCTTTACAAAATTTCCTGGCAATCCACGAAAATGAAGACAGAAACCGGTGCTCATCAGCAAGTTCCAGATTCTTCTGGAATGTGTCGGACGTGCATGCAAAGTGGCTCACCATCGGACGCACTGTTGCCACTGAGTGCCGATCTGGAGGAGGACGCTCCGATTGTCAGCGTAATCTGCGAACTGACTGCCATCCAGATCGACCCAGATGATGGTCTTCCGGAAGGCATCTGTGGTGGATGTGTCGAAGAGATGAAGCGTTTCGTAGCGTTCATTAAGAAAGTAAGAATTTCCGACCGGAAGCTAAGGCAGATGTTCAAAAGTGCTGGTGCCAGTGGGACGGAAGCTGCGCTGGTGAAAATAAAAATCGAGAATAACTTCTGTAAGGAGGAGTTGGTGGTGGATGATAAGCTTGAGGAAGTGTTGGAAGAGGTGGTGGTCGAGGAAGAGTATCTGGATTTGGACGATGGCGTGGAGTGGAAGCTGGAACAGCGTTCCGAAGACGAACCGACCCAAAGCACTTTTGAGGTGACGGCGGAGACTAGTTCGGAGGTCGAATTTATTGGTTTCGATGAGGCAGAGGAGGAACCCAGTGCCGAGGCTATTCCTGATCTTACGACGAGGGGAACCAAAAGGAAACGAAAACCTTACAGATCTAAAGATGAACCGGGCATTGACTACAGTGTTCTGGACGAGATCGAACAGGAAACATATACGACGATGGAATTGTCCGAGAATGACCATCTATGCTGCGCGTGCTATCAGGTCTTTGAAACTGCGGAGGAGTTGAAGGATCATTGTGAAGAACATAACAAGAAAACCAGATTGAACATTATGAAACCGAACGTATGCGAAATCTGCTTCCGAAGGTATACTAATTCGCAAGGTCTGGACATGCACAGGAAGCAATCCCAGAAGACGACCAAAATTTACGAATGCATTCGATGCAAGGCACGTTTCATTAATTCCAAAACCCGTCGACAGCACGCTCACAATCATCCCCAGACGGAGGTGATTCAATCGTCCGTGATTGCACCGATTCGGATTCAGGCGAACTATCGGTCGGGGAGAATTTGCTGTGCTCAGGGTTGTGGTGAAGCTTTCCGCACGGACGAGGAGCTTATTGAGCACGCTCACGAAGCTCATCGCTTGAATAAGTTCGCCGCAAACCTACCGGAGTACCAGGATAAGCCGTTTGAATGCCCGGTTTGCTTCAAAAGATTTTACGCTCAGAAGACGCTCATGAAGCACCAGAAGAGAAAGTACAAGAATCCTTTCCGACAGTGTTCCATCTGCGGAGCCAAGGTTCACAGTGCCGTTGCGCTGGCTGCCCACGAACGAATGCACATAGGTGAAAAGCCCTTCCAGTGTAGCACGTGTGACAAATTTTTCGTCAGCGCCGCTCTGCTGAAGGCACACTCCATCGTCCATCGCAAGGATAAACCGTTCATCTGTCCGGTTTGCGGAAGGGGCTTTCAACGGAAGGCCACACTACAGAAACACGAGTTGATCCATGCGGGAGTGCTGGCATTCGAGTGCGAGGTTTGTGCGAAACCATTCCGCACAAAGCCGAGACTGGAATTGCACATGAGAAGTCATACCGGAGTTAAACCGTACCCCTGCAGGTAAGGCTTTTTTCCGTTCCCCCGTTGGACGACAGATGAATATTAGTTGATTGCGTTTTTGTTCGTTCTCCAGGTACTGCGATAAATCGTTTGCGGATCACAGCAACCGCCAGCGGCACGAAATGGGACATACGGGCATCAAGCCTTACAAGTGCTCACAGTGCGATAAAACGTTCATCACAAAGCGTCTGCAGGCGGAACATGAAACGACCAATCACGGTAGGTGGACTTCGAGATTTGACTTGACTGCTTGACTGTTATTGATTCTAATAATTATTGGGCTTTTTTTCTGACTCGCAGCCATCGCAACGGTTTACACCTGTAATCAGTGTCTGGAATCGTTTACCAACAGAGCTTCGCTGAATAAGCACATAGCACTACACGACGAGTAAATGGATCATTTTTTTTTTTGTAATTTTATCTTCAGTAGTCGTAAGTTGGGTTACCTAGCAGAACATTGATAGACCTTGCTATTTGTTTTAGATATGTTTTGTTTCGATAGAAAGAAATAGTCCATGGTGGCAAATTGACTGCATAACAATAAAAAGATAAATGAAAGTATCTTTGATAAGCGTAACTAACTGTAAAAAGATAAATCCACTAGTCGATGATGTTGTTGGCTGTGCATTGGCGTACTTCGGTTTGTGTGAAAAGGGCCTTACGCGAGAACTCGATTGAAATGTTAGGGATAATTTCAAAAGAATTCTAAGGCGTACGTTCAATTAACCACTTCATTCGAGCAGTTGAAATGACGTTTACTACCACTCGGTGGAGCAACATCCAGCATGCGTGTTGCAGAAAACGGTGTACCACAAGGATCTATTCTGTCGGTCACACTATTTTTAGTTGCAATGCAACCTATCTTCGAAAAGATTCCACCAAATGTTCAAATTGTAGTTTACGCTGATGATGTAATTTTGATTGCTAAGGGACGAAACTTTACACAAATACGGAGATACTTACGAAATGCAGTTACTGAATTAACCAACTGGGCTACGAGCGTTGGATTTGCTATCGCTCCGGAAAAATCAAAGTTATTACACATCTGCAATACGAAACATCGAAAGCGTGGTCGGGCTATCAAAGTCAATGGTACTCCTATACTACCCATAATCGCATATCATTCCCATCTTTGCTTGATTTCCTATCCATATGGGACTGATATGCGATTATGGGCAGTATACCACGTGTTAGAAAGATGCGAATTCTTGGTGTGTTGATAGATGCGAAAATTAATCTTCTTCAGCACTTTGCAGAAACCAAACGTAGCTGTGTGCAGCGATTAAACATACTTCGAGTTTTGGGACGTCGTCTAGTGAGAAACAACCGTTCAACTCTCCTTACCATTGGTTCAGCTCTCGTGACTTCCAAGCTACTGTACGGCCTAGGTTTCACCAGCATCAACATCGAAGCTATGGAACGTACTCTAACCCCAACATATAATGAGGTGATACGACAAGCTTCTGGCGCGTTCAGAACTAGTCCAATTACCTCCATTATAGCTGAAGCGGGGTGTCTGCCATCATGCTTGGCATACACAGTTTTGGTCACGAACTGCTCATTTGTTAATAACTTTGCACATAGTTGACGAAACATAACTCTTTTTGAAGCAGTAGATAGATTAGAGTTTAAGCTTGTTATAGGTACGTACAAAAAAGCAGATTTTACATCTAGTAATGAACTGTATTTGTTTTTGCGTTGTAAAAATGAAGTGATAAATGCTCGCTGCACATCTCGGACTTTAAGTGTAAAAATTCATTGGTGTTGATTCAAATGTTAAGATTTATCTACTCTTTGCATATCCATAGTAAGCTATGATCCTAATCTATCAATTACTTTAAAGGAAAACAAATTTTAATAACTGAATGAAAAGTTATTAACAAATGAGCAGTTGGTGTGTACAACTGTGCATGCCAAGCATGTCTGCCATTTCGTCTAATACTACACTTAAAAAAAATCACACGTTTCCTTTATGTGTTCCACACTTCAATTTGCGCAAATTGCGAAACACATCCATTTCATGTGTGAATCTTGTAATATAAATTATACCCGAACACTATAAGTTCAATTGTGATACACTTGGATTTCATGTGTCTCTCATTTTGTTATCGACAGTCTGACACTTAATCATCAAATTTTCTTCTTTAAAAAGTTTATTCTCGAACATATCTGGTTCGTATATCTTACTTTTGATAATGGATCAAAACTTATCCCATCAATATTGCATTTCATTTAATGATTATTATTTTCATTAATAATACATAAACGATAAGTAAAAAAACACTACAGCTCTCTCCAATCGCGTCACTACACCAGGACCTAGGAGCCCCAGGATACTGTAAAAGACAGTTATGGAGATATAAAGTTTGTCAGCTTTTGTCTTTCAATAGGATTTACTTACCATTCCTGATCAGTTTTATGTTTTAAAGATGATCCAGCCAAGGCCTGAAAATCTCTCTAATGAAGCCAAAAATAAAGTTTTCTGTCAGATAGAACTGACTAACTACTTCACACCGGCTGAAAAACTGATCGCTACTGGGAAAAGTAATTATTGTCAGTATATTAAAGCGTAAATTAATATTGTGTTGTACCTGGAAACTCCCGTAAGGGTCATAACTGTAGCAGCAACATACATGCGCATTGATTGTCACTTTGTTTAATACTTCTTTTGACACTCGTCCTGCTACTGATTAGATCCATGTGCCATGCACGTTAAATGCAATAGTAGAAAACAGTTGCGTAGACCTGTGCGCCGCCACGCCACGCCGCCGCCGCCGGCAATTTTCATACGCCGCCGCCGCCGATGAAATTGAACCGGCGCGCCGCCGTAGTAAAATTGTTCACGCCGCCGAATAAATTTATGTCACGCCGATGATAAATCCGCAACACCTCTTCGGTAAAATGCATCTTGAACGCGTTGCAATTAGAACGTGTGTGCACGCTCGTTCATGACTACTCAAAATTTAGTGAAAACTCACTCAATTTCATTACAACCGGATCTACTCTAAATTTAGTAACATAGCCAGAACTAAATTTTGAGTAAAATGGCGAGGTACTTGTTGATGAGTTATTTCTACTCATTTCCATAGAATCCAAAATATAGGGAAATGAGTCAAAAATACACAAATGGGCAAATATTTCGTGTCTTTTCGTTTTTTCTTTAGGATTAATAAACCAAAAACTGAAAAACAGTTAAATCAAGCATCAAATAACACAAAATGCAAAACAATTACCAATTATTTTGCGGTACGTTTCTGCATCCACGGCGGCTGCAATTTGCATCATTTTCGAATGAATTCTTTCGAAATTTTCAAATTTTCTTCTACGACGGAAAGGAAAACTTCGTATTTTTACATTCTCACAATCAGGGCTGAAAAATTTCATTACAGTTAAAAAGCTACTTTTAGAAATTATGAAACTATGGGATATTGAAATAGCAATTTTTATATGTCAGATACAAGAAGAGGAGGTAAAGCTTATGTAGGACACATAAAACCTGTCAATGTCACTTCCAGAGGGTCGCAATTACCTATTAGTTATAACGAAGGGTATTCACTCATTTTTTTTTTCTTTATTAAAGAGACTTTCAGCCTTGGGCTGGTTCGTCTCTAGATATTCACTCATTGAAATATCTCATTACAGCTAAAATAGCTAATTGTGACCCTGTGAATGCAAAATTTACAGGTTTTATGTGTCCTATACAAACTTTACCTCCTCTTCTTGCATCTTACATAAAACATATTATTATTATTATATCTCATAGTTTCATAATTTTGAAGAGTGGCGTTTTAGCTGTAATGAGATTTTTCAAGCCTGGTCACAATTCCAGATTGTTTCTTTTTGAGTCAAAAAATGTGCTGAAATCTCAAAATTGAGATCCGCCTTTATTTATTTATTGTTGAGTCAATGTTGCTCATATTCAGAAATCTCAACTACTCATGCTTTGGCGTTTCGAAAGAAGCTATGAAAATGAAAATTTCTGACTCATGTTTGAGTAACCTCAAACAAGCCTGTATGAGGCAACTATTTAGTGTCATTTATAGCGAATTCGTTTATTATCAGTGCGAAACCGAACTTTTTGGCAGTGCGAACCTCAACCGGAGCTGGGTTTTAAAAACAAATGAGCAAACTGACGTTTGTCAGAAAACAAGCAGACCCAATTTTGACACCCGATCCAGATTGGAACTGAATAATAAACGAATTCGCTATTAGTTTTTTGACGTTTGTTTGCACTTGCTCTATCTAGCACACAGGGATGAATCACTATTTGTCCTCCTGCTCGTACTTGTTCGAGATTGCGTTTTGGTGCGCTGATCAAACGTCAAAAATTTCAGTTCACTGGTTTCGTCTCGATGAGCAAGAACGGCCAGATCTACAGGTGAGGCAGAAGGAAACTAGCCGACTCTTTCTTTCTCTCGATCCGACGAGAACACCGGATGAATGAAACAGTCGACTTACGTTTCCTTCTGCCTCACCTATAGATCCTGCGCATCGGTCTCGTCTTTACGCATTTGATTTTTGGAGGTTTTGTTTCCATTCACGACGACTTCAGCGATGTCGAAAAAACCTTTAAAGTGAAACTTGGAAAGAGTGACGTGAAAATACATATATTGAAGAAGAAAGTGATCTGTTTGTTATGCATGTCAGAGGCTAAGAAGAGGCCGGGTGATACCGAGGTCCGGAATTGTAAGTCGAAATGGATAAAATAAACAGACACATCTTAACCGATATCGAAGAATCTGGAGATTGACTTGATATGGATGAGCAAAACCCGTTATCTAGTATGGAGGAGGAGCTAAATGCTCAACTTCCGAGTTTGTGTGAAACGAATGTCAATGTTCCGTCAAGGACCTAAATAAGCCCCAACACTTAAAACAATCAGCGTAACACGTTAGCATTACTTACGTAATATGATGAAAAGTCTCGAACTAAAGAGTTGGCGTGAATGCTTTATTGAACCGTCTCACGATCTCATATTCACAGCACATGAGTTGGCGCTAATTGAATACTTCCGAAACTTTCTTGAGCCGTTTGAGGTGAGTTTTTTTTTTAAGTCGTGGTTCTGAAACTATAATTGTAAACTATTGTTGCTATATCTCTAGCAACTAAACCTACTAATAAGTTCCATCTGACCGATTGGTGACCATAAAGGGTTTGAAAATTATTATCCAATCAGTGCATTGAAGATCAGATGTTTATTTACTGATACACTAGACATTCGATAGCTGAGAAAATAATGTTTGATTTTCACCTAACGAACGGAATTCACTAATTGAAATGCATTTAAAAAGCATCAGTGTTCATCCAGTTAATCTTGACATTTTGAAATTGCATCATTTTGGCAGAAAATGTACTTCAACTGAAAAATTGTCTCAGTTAGCGGACAAGTTAAAAACGTGCCAGTTAAAAGTCGATCACGTAGCGAACGTCTAGTGTGAAAAGTTTCATTTTAGTTCCAATGTGATTTTACTCTAGTCTGTTTCTAAGACATGGTGACATAATGGTGGTGAAAAGATTGTAGTAAAATTCCGTTTTGGTTTACAGATTATAGTAACCCTGTTGTCTGCTGAAAAGAATGCAACAGTTAACATTGCCATGCTCTTGCGATCGGAGATTGAAGCTTGATTCAGTGAAAAAAAAATGAGGACTTGCTTGCCATGACACACATGAATCTGGGGATGAAGGAGCATCTGAATCGAAAGTTTCCTGTTAAGGACCTAATTTTGATTTCGACTTTACTTGACCCTCGATTTATGAACCTGAAATGCATTAAAAGTGCTTTGGATGAACGCTCGATTACCAATTTCTTGTACGTACTATATGATATAAATTTATTGTACGGACATCATTAAAAACGAATATTCAAATGGGTTTCTAATCGGTAACTACATCAGATGATTGCGATGAACTTCCTTCTAACTCATCTTCCTCGTTGCTCAGTCTTGCTATGAAGCACTCAAACGTTGAAGATAGTGTGACCTCTGTCATCGAGAAAGAGTGCACCGCATATTTGGCTACGTCATACCCGAACAACGTTGTAGATGGAGATATTCTCTGCTTTTGGAAAATTAGAAAGCTTGGCA
The DNA here is from genome assembly GCF_037179485.1 of Ochlerotatus camptorhynchus. Classification (NCBI taxonomy): domain Eukaryota; kingdom Metazoa; phylum Arthropoda; class Insecta; order Diptera; family Culicidae; genus Ochlerotatus; species Ochlerotatus camptorhynchus. Next base: position 3,901,335 of record NW_027040660.1, read on the forward strand.
GCCTTGGTTCGCAAGGTCTCGCGAAAGGTATTGTGTGTGCACACCAAGTGAACGAGTTTTTAACATAGCTGGGCCGACCGTATCTGCACGTCGGTCAGGCATCCACCATAAGAATGTGGATAAAACATTCTTAATTCATGACAATTACAGTATTTGCAAAAATAGAATTGTGCAATAATCACTGGCTTACTGACGAGGATCGGATTTACATAAAGGTGAATAAGGGACTATTATTAACAACACGCTGAAATCTGACTTTTTTTTAATCTCTAACAGGTCCAAGTTGCGCGGGATTCTACGTATATCCGAAAGACTTCATCTTCAATTACATAAACAAAAGTTATATGACTACAATGCGCGTATATTCAAATATGCATCAGAGTAAAAAAGCACATCATTTATCACTATCAACATATAAATAACGTGTAATGCTCAATAAATGATAAAAGATTGCTTTTCAATACTATCCACCTCTACATAACGTACTTTTCTTATACTTAATAAAAAGGTTGCTTACACTTTGCTATACGACTCCACCCCCTGCAAATGTAAATAAGCACTTGACTTACTTTTCCAAACAAATTCTGAATGCACGGCCAATGAGAACGACTCAAAATTGAGTAAGAGTAACTCATATTTGAGTTCAGGTTACTCAAATTCGCGAAAACATAGCTCACCCACAGAATGAGTCAATTTTCCGACGCTTTTCCGAGGAAAATCTCGAATATGAGGAAAACTGAATGTAGTTGTAGTCGTTCCACTAGTGCACTTCTAAACGTGTGTAAAATTTTCTTAAATTTTCCACATATTCAAGAAGTTTTTCCCGGGAAAGTGTCGCAAAATGTATTCACACTATGAGTGACCTACGTTTCAGCGATTTGGAGTAATCTGAACTCATATGTGGGTAGCATTTATTGTACATGTGGGATTAGTTTGAAAAGTATTTTTTTTTCTAAATCATTAAAAATAAACTCACGCCGACCCACGCCGCCACGCCGCCGCCGCCGAAAGCAAACGGCGTGACGCCGCCACGCCGCCGCCGCCGGCAGAAAATAACATATCACGCCGCCGCCGGAAATATTTTGATCGGCGCACAGGTCTACAGTTGCGCAGATCCTATACTGAGATCCCATGAATTTCAATAAGTAAACACACGAAATTATGGTGTGGTTTGTTTTGATTTCACCGACAGTTGGGACGTGTGATTTTTGAACATTGATCCCATAAAATGCTAATGAAATTCACATGATATCATGGTGACTGCCAATTGGCAAAATTCATATTTGAAAACACATGAATGGAACGTGTGGATTTTTTTGAGCGTAATCCAGCGCCTATAGGCCGGCGCACAATAGATACGTTTTCAGGTTTTTTGACAGTTAGCCCATGCATTATCTGTCAAAAAACCCGAAAACGTATCTATTGTGCGCCGGCCTTATCACAACTAGCAATACGACTTGTGGAAAAAAAAAATAAATCAGTAGCCGACCTACCAGTGGTTAGGCGAGCATCTGATCTGTTTCTAGCAGTAACAGGAGTCTCCATGCCGAACATCTGTTGTGTCCTAAGACTAACAAATAGAGAGTGGTATACTCCATCACCATCTATAAGCATGCTTGGCATGCACAGTTGTACACACCAACTGCTCATTTGTTAATAACTTTTCACTCAGTTGTTAAAATTTGTTTTCCTTTAAAGTAATTGATAGATTAGGATCATATCTTACTATGGATATGCAAAGAGTAGATAAATCTTAACATTTGAATCAACACTAATGAATTTTACACTTAAAGTCCGAGATGTGCAGCGAGCATGTCTCACTTCATTTTTACAACGCAAAAACAAATACAGTTTATTACTAGATGTAAAATCTGCTTTTTTGTACGTACCTATAACAAGCTTAAACCACAGAGAACAGACATGGAGGCTCGAACAAAATTTCTCTAAAAACTTGTGTAAAGATTCCTATTTGACTTAAGCGCCACTAACGGCGACTTCCCCACTTAAAAACCCTCTTTGACAGCATGATGGCGCTGGCGTTGCACAAATTACACTAGACACTAAGTGCTAGTAGCGCCAAGTGGCAATTTTCAACAGAAAATTTATCGATACTAGTGCCAAATTGCTCGAAAGTGGAAAATTTATAGAGAAAATCAGGAGATGCTAACACCACGTAACGGCGACGTTCCCACTTATTTTACACAAGTTTCTGACCGAACTTGAACGTCTGTTCTCTGTGCTTAAACTCTAATCTATCTACTGCTTCAAAAAGAGTTATGTTTCGTCAACTATGTGCAAAGTTATTAACAAATGAGCAGTTCGTGACCAAAACTGTGTATGCCAAGCATGTCTATAAGTAACGACTTGAGGGAGAAAGTAAAAGCAGGCACTTCAAGTCAAGTTGTTGTGCCAATGTTTGTTGTGGTTGTAACAAATAAATACTCAACACACAGGAAAGTATTCACCGACGGATCTAAGGACAATGAGAAGACTGGTGCGGGAATCGTTACAGACACAAAAAGAACTGCCTTCAGTTTGCCAGGAAACTGCAGTATATTTTCTGCAGAGGCTTTTGCGCTCAAAGCTGCTGTGTCAGAAATTAGCAAAGACGAACCAACAATCATATTTACCGACTCGACCAGCTGTCTAGACGCTCTTCAAAATGGGAAATCAACCCATCCTTGGATCCAAGCAATTGAACGCGAAGTTATTGGAACTAAAATTGTGTTTTGTTGGATTCCCGGTCACTCAGGAGTTCTGGGAAATGAGGAAGCTGACAAACTGGCAAATCAAGGGCGGAAGGGACTTCCACCGAACATGCCAATTCCACCCCAGGATGCTGTGCGGTTTATTAAACAAAGCATTTGGTGTGTTTGGGAAAATGTGTGGAGACAAACCTGGGCACACCTACGTCAAACCACAGAGAACAGACGTTCAAGTTCGGTCAGAAACTTGTGTAAAATAAGTGGGAACGTCGTCGTAACGTGGTGTTAGCATCTCCTGATTTTCTCTATAAATTTTCCACTTTCAACCAATTTGGCGCTATTATCGATAAATTTTCTGTTGAAAATTGCCACTTGGCGCTACCAGCACTTAGTGTCTAGTGTAATTTGTGCAACGCCAGCGCCATCATGTTATCAAAGAGGGTTTTTAAGTGGGGAAGTCGCCGTTAGTGGCGCTTAAGTCGAATAGGAATCTTTACACAAGTTTTTAGAGAAATTTTGTTCGAGCCTCCATGTCTGTTCTCTGTGGTAGTGGTAAGCGTGACTGCTTTCTAACACCCCAATGGGTCTGGGTTCAATCCCAGCCGAGGTCGGTGGGATTTTTCTGAGGCATAAAAATCTCTGGTAACGTCTTCCTTCGGAAGGGAACTAAAGCCGTTGGTCCCGGCCCATGTGTGTTGAATGGGTGCGATATCTTACGCAGGTGTGGAAGCTGCCTTCCAGCACATTCGATTGTCGTCAATGGATGGCAATCGATGTCCGTGGGTGATTGGCACTAGATTGCGGAACAGAGACCGACGTTAAATAAAGGAAAGAAGAAGAAGAAATGAAATCTCGGAAAATGAGATTACAGAGATAAGCGAAAATATTATTAGCGTTGGTGCTCGGCACCCAGTAGCATTTCAGTGCTACCATAGAGGTAACCGTGATTCGTTTTTGCCCCGTGTCCGTTAATTTTCCGCTAAAAGAGTGTTTTGTGCCATTTACGTGGCGCGCGTTCGCTGGAGGGACAATTCCCAGCATCGTCTGGTGTGAAGTGACGTGTTTCCTGTTATATTTAAACTCAGTGGGAAGATTCACCACCTGAGGGCAGCAGTGGTTTATCAGAAATTATTCTGACTTAGACTCAGTTAATTTTTAAAAGTGGTAAAAAGTCTGATGTAAAAAATTACCGTGGAGTTGCTATATTATCAAGCATTCCTAAATTATTCGAATCCATCATTAATGACAATGTATTCTTACAGATTAGGTCGGTAATTACTAGCAAACAGCACGGATTTGTTAAAGGACGATCTACAACTACCAACTTGATACATTTTGTGTCATACTGTTTAAACTCAATGGATAAAGGAAATTATGTAGAAACGCTATATACTGATTTCAGTAAAGCATTTGACAGAGTTGATATACCACTCTTGCTTTTTAAGCTATCCAAATTAGGCTTCAGTCCTAGGCTACTGAAATGGATCGAGTCGTACTTATCAAGGCGGACGCAAAAGGTAAGATTTGAAGGAAATCTGTCCACCATAGTTAATGTAACATCTGGTGTGCCACAAGGTTCACATCTTGGTCCATTACTGTTTATTTTATTTGTCAACGATATAGAACATATTTTTAAATTTCTTCATGTTTCTATATATGCTGATGACATGAAACTTTTCATGGAGATATCTAAAGCACCTGATCTTCAAATATTTCAACAAGAAATTGACGTTTTTTACACATGGTGTAAGAAAAAGCAAGCTGTAATACACGACACAATTACTCTTGGCCAGAAAACAATCCAAAGATCCTATCAAGTCAGAGACTTAGGTGTTATCCTCGACTCCAAGTTAACTTTTGCTGATCACTACAATAACATTATCTACAAAGCAAGCAACATGCTCGGGTTCATTAAAAGATTTAGTTTGCACTTCAATGATCCCTACACAATCAAGACACTTTACGTAGCATATGTGAGGCCTCTTCTCGAATATTGTAGCATAGTTTGGGCTCCATATCATGATACACATGTAAACCGCATTGAATCAGTTCAAAAGCAGTTCTTGTTGTTCGCTCTAAGAAAGTTGGGTTGGACGAGTTTTCCACTTCCATCTTATGAATCGCGTTGTATGCTAATTAATTTAGATGAGCTCAAAAAGCGAAGAGAGTTCGCAATGATTGCTTTTATAAACGATGTGATTTCGCAAAGAGTTAACAGTCCAGAGATTTTGGAAAATATCAATTTTTATGCTCCCACTCGCTCACTGCGGAATAGAAATTTGTTTAGCATCAACAATCAAAGAACAGACTATGCCAAAAACAGCCCATTGAATAGAATGATGTCTTGCTATAATACATACTGTGAATATATTGACATAACAATGAATAAAAGTACGCTTAAAAAAACTTTCTTCACGAGGTTAGCTAGGCATCAATAATAATAAAATATAAATGCTATGCAAGTAATTGAAGTAAAATTGTAACAATTAGCGTTTAAGTAAAACTGTAAAACGGTCTACACTGATTGACGACTAATAAATAAATAAATAAATAAAACATTGTCAAACGCCTTTTCAACGTCTAGCAATGCCATGGCTGTGGACTTGGATACAGCTTTGTTACTTCGAATGTTATTCATCACCCGAACTAGCTGGTGATTTGTGGAATGCCCTTTCCTAAACCCAAACTGTTCAGGTAGGAGAATGTTATTTTCCTCGACAAACTTGAGCAAACGATTGAGAATTAGTTTCTCGAACAATTTGCTCAGCGCTGAAAGGAGGCTGATTGGTCTATAGCTGGAAGGTAGTGATGGATCTTTACCGGGTTTGCGGATTGGTATGATTTTTGCTATCTTCCAGATACTTGGAAAGTAATGCAGTTCCAAGCATCTGTTGAAGATAGCAGTCAAAAGCGAGTACACTTTCGTGCTCAGCTTCTTCAATACCAAGTTGAATATACCGTCAAACCCGGGAGCCTTCATGTTCTTGGTGTTTTTCAGCGCTGAGCAAATCTGCTCCACTGTAATATTTTCTGCCGGAGGGACGACACAAGCGGAGGCATCCAAGTTTTGTACGCATTGCGTCACCTGATTTTCGAGCGGACTTTGGATAGTTGAGCCAAGCAAATGCGATGCAGCAATATGATTGCCAATCGCATTTGCTTTCTCTTGTGGGGTAATGAGCCGATTGTCATCATTTCCGACTCTGAGAGGAGGAATGGGTTTGGGATGAGTTTTCAGCACCTTGGCTACCTTCCAGAATGGACGGAAGCGGTCATCCAGATTCTGGACAACACGCCCGAAACTTTCATTTCGGAGTGAGTCCATTCTGGAAGCAATCTGCCTGTTCAGATCGGCCATTTCATGTTTTTTGCTCAGATCTCCAGTCCTCTGAAACTGGCGTCTACGCACATTTCTCAAGCGAATCAGTAACTGGGTGTGGGAATCAATAGCAACAAACTTACCCCTCACAGGAACTTGTCGAACGCATGTCTCGTCAGCCACGGATATGGCCTGGTGGAGTCCTTCCAGAGCCCGGTCGATGTCCTCTACGGTGTCAAGCGGCGGATTTTCGTTGATGTTCAGGTCTACCACACGTCCAAACTGGACCCAGTTTACGTGGTGGTAGTCTTTTCGTAGGATTGGAGCAGGAGCTATGTTGATGCCGACCTCAGCCACCACCGGTTGGTGATCGGAGCTTAAGTCGTTAATTGCCACCGGCTTGGATAGCCCGAAGTTCGTCAGGAAGAAGTCCAGCGTGGAAGGGTTTCCCGCCGGAGAGATGAATGTCGGTTCATCCGGAAATTGCACTGTATACAGCCCATGCTGCGAGTGGTCGAAGAGCAGACGTCCATTCTGATTCCGCTGATAGTTCCGCCATGCTTCGTGGCGGGCATTTAGATCGCCCCCAATGACGAATCGTGAGCTCGTGCGAGTGATAGCGGTGAGGTCGTTCTTGAATTTCATCCTTAGTCCGCTGCTGGCAGCACACTGACGAGGGCAGTATACGGCGATGAACCGGACGTTTCCGGTTGATGATTCCACGTCCACACTAAGGGCCTCGATGATAGAAGTGCGGATATGCGGCAGCGTGCAGAACTTGATTCCTTTCTTGATGATGATCGCAACACCACCCCCCCTGGAGTCGATACGATCAAGCCGGATAATGTGGTGATCAGGTAGCCAAAAACTGTCACCGGATTTAAGGTGGGTCTCTGTTAGGAGGCCCACGTCGATACTTTGCTTGCGGAGAAAGTCAGCAAGCTCGAGTCTTTTTGCATGCGTTCCATGTGACGACAGTTATCGGTTTAGACACCATACTGAATAATAAACTTACCGAGCACTTGGATCTGTTCGGGCTTGCTGCGGCATTGACGAAGAGCACCGGTCATGTCGACGAAAATCTTCATCAGCTCATCCGCAGAAAAGAGATCAGGATTGGCGTTTTGTGCTGGTGGTTGTCTCCAGAATCCAGGGGGGGATGGAGAGCTTTGTCCAACTGAGGCACCAGACGTTTCTTGACGGGGGCCGGATTGCACCCGTGGATTTGCTTGACCGTGTTGCGTATCACGAAGAGGCGGGAAGTCCTCCACCCTGAATGCCGGAATGTTTTCCTTCTTCCGTCCTGGTTGACTTCTTGTGGACGCCTGCTTTCGGATCCGCTTGAAATCCTCGCGTTTGGGGCACTGTTTGTCGGACCCTTGATGAGCTCCACCACAGTTGGCGCATTTGCACGTGTCCGACTCGTCGACAACGCACTCGGAGGAGACATGATTTTGGGCGCATTTGCCACAGCGCGGCTTGATATAGCAGTTTCGGGTGCCGTGCCCGAAATTCAGGCAACGCTGACACTGGGTGACGTCGTGACGGCCGCCACGGTATGGCTCCCATCGGACAATGATGGAATTGATGGAGCGAATAGCCTTCAACGCATTAAGCGTCACCGTTCCCTTCTGGAAATGCACCAGGAAAAGGCAATCCGGATATTTATTGACGTTCTCGTCCCTCCTTGTCATCCGGAAGACGGCAGTTGGGGCCAGCTTGTAGCGGTTCTTGATTTCCGCTTCGATCAACTTCGGGTCAAAGTTCGGTAGACCCCTGATGACGACCTTGAATGGTTTCTCACCGGGAATGTCATGGGTGAAGAATTCCACCTTGGAAGTCCTCAGGTGGGCGATGACCAAGTCATACTCCGTTTTCGTACGGAGCACCACCTTGGTGCCGACTCTGCCCAACTTGAATTCGGCTTTGACGCCCAGCGACGCCAGATCCGCGATGAGCTCGTTAAGATGGGCATTTTTCACTACCAGCGGAGGTAGCTTCCCAACAAACAATTGAGAGCTCTTATAAAACACCTGAGTTGATCAAACGTTGAATAATAGCTTCCAGAGTTGAACAAGAATGTAGTTGTATTGCAATTTGATTAAAAGTTTTAAAAGCTATTGGAGCACTCCTAAATGATTATTTACGTTCGGTTTAACTATATGCTTTATAAGACCTACGATAACTTTTATAGCACCTTAGTTAAACTGATTCACAAAAGCTATACAGAACGTGGAATAAACGCATCACAACAAACCATTGGGAGCTCTTATACAACACCTGAGTTGATCAAACGTTGAATAATAGCTTCCAGAGTTGTACAAGAATGTAGTTGTATTGCCATTTGATTAAAAGCTTCAAAAACTGCTTGGAGCACTCTTAAATGATTGTTTACGTTCGGTTAAACTGTTTGACAGGAGCTTCTATAGGATGTGGAATAAACGCATCAAAACAAACCATTGGGAGCTCTTATACAACACCTGAGTTGATCAAACGTTGAATAATAGCTTCCAGAGTTGTACAAGAATGTAGTTGTATTGCCATTTGGTTAAAAGCTTCAAAAACTGCTTGGAGCACTCTTAAATGATTGTTTACGTTCGGTTAAACTGTTTGACAGGAGCCATATAGGATGTTGAATAAACGCATCAAAACAAACCATTGGGAGCTCTTATACAACACCTGAGTTGATCAAACGTTGAATAATAGCTTCCAGAGTTGTACAAGAATGTAGTTGTATTGCCATTTGATTAAAAGCTTCAAAAACTGCTTGGAGCACTCTTAAATGATTGTTTACGTTCGGTTAAACTGTTTGACAGGAGCTTCTATAGGATGTGGAATAAACGCATCAAAACAAACCATTGGGAGCTCTTATACAACACCTGAGTTGATCAAACGTTGAATAATAGCTTCCAGAGTTGTACAAGAATGTAGTTGTATTGCCATTTGGTTAAAAGCTTCAAAAACTGCTTGGAGCACTCTTAAATGATTGTTTACGTTCGGTTAAACTGTTTGACAGGAGCTTCTATAGGATGTGGAATAAACGCATCAAAACAAACCATTGGGAGCTCTTATACAACACCTGAGTTGATCAAACGTTGAATAATAGCTTCCAGAGTTGTACAAGAATGTAGTTGTATTGCCATTTGGTTAAAAGCTTCAAAAACTGCTTGGAGCACTCTTAAATGATTGTTTACGTTCGGTTAAACTGTTTGACAGGAGCCATATAGGATGTGGAATAAACGCATCAAAACAAACCATTGGGAGCTCTTATACAACACCTGAGTTGATCAAACGTTGAATAATAGCTTCCAGAGTTGTACAAGAATGTAGTTGTATTGCCATTTGGTTAAAAGCTTCAAAAACTGCTTGGAGCACTCTTAAATGATTGTTTACGTTCGGTTAAACTGTTTGACAGGAGCTTCTATAGGATGTGGAATAAACGCATCAAAACAAACCATTGGGAGCTCTTATACAACACCTGAGTTGATCAAACGTTGAATAATAGCTTCCAGAGTTGTACAAGAATGTAGTTGTATTGCCATTTGGTTAAAAGCTTCAAAAACTGCTTGGAGCACTCTTAAATGATTGTTTACGTTCGGTTAAACTGTTTGACAGGAGCCATAAAGGATGTGGAATAAACGCATCAAAACAAACCATTGGGAGCTCTTATACAACACCTGAGTTGATCAAACGTTGAATAATAGCTTCCAGAGTTGTACAAGAATGTAGTTGTATTGCCATTTGATTAAAAGCTTCAAAAACTGCTTGGAGCACTCTTAAATGATTGTTTACGTTCGGTTAAACTGTTTGACAGGAGCCATAAAGGATGTGGAATAAACGCATCAAAACAAACCATTGGGAGCTCTTATACAACACCTGAGTTGATCAAACGTTGAATAATAGCTTCCAGAGTTGTACAAGAATGTAGTTGTATTGCCATTTGATTAAAAGCTTCAAAAACTGCTTGGAGCACTCTTAAATGATTGTTTACGTTCGGTTAAACTGTTTGACAGGAGCCATAAAGGATGTGGAATAAACGCATCAAAACAAACCATTGGGAGCTCTTATACAACACCTGAGTTGATCAAACGTTGAATAATAGCTTCCAGAGTTGTACAAGAATGTAGTTGTATTGCCATTTGGTTAAAAGCTTCAAAAACTGCTTGGAGCACTCTTAAATGATTGTTTACGTTCGGTTAAACTGTTTGACAGGAGCTTCTATAGGATGTGGAATAAACGCATCAAAACAAACCATTGGGAGCTCTTATACAACACCTGAGTTGATCAAACGTTGAATAATAGCTTCCAGAGTTGTACAAGAATGTAGTTGTATTGCCTTTTTGGTTAAACGCTTCAAAAGCTGCTTGGAGCACTCTTAAATGATTGTTTACGTTTGGTTTAACTATATGCTTTATAAGACCTACGATAACTTTTATAGCACCTTAGTTAAACCGATTGTCAAGAGCTATATAGAACGTGGAATAAACGCATCAAAACAAACCATTGGGAGCTCTTATACAACACCTGAGTTGATCAAACGTTGAATAATAGCTTCCAGAGTTGAACAAGAATGTAGTTGTATTGCCATTTGGTTAAAAGCTTCAAAAGCTGCTTGGAGCACTCCTAAATGATTGTTTACGTTCGACCAACCACCAACCACAATTTTGTTGCTAAAAATAGCACAAGTGATAGGCACGTTTATATGACCATAAGGCAATGATTATTCAACTGCAAGAGAAGTCACTCAAGATGAGCTTCATATACTTCTCTCATATGATCAAAATATGTATTCAAGAATAGAGCAGATGGAAACAGAAGCGGCTGGCAATCCGGGATCATGAGTTCGAATCTTGCTTCGAGAAACCCTCGGTGGAGTAGAGGTAAATTATATATATAGGTGTTTATTAATAAATGCAAACATTAATTTAAGACATATATCATATAATCAACGATAACATTTCTAGATAAATTCTCTCAATTAATTATTAGGGAGATTAATCGAAAAAATATCAATCAAAGATTAAACCGATGCTAGTTACTACTTCCTCCATGATCACAGAATGTGTATTATGGCATAATTACATATTTTTTCAATGTGTACAAATAAATTAAATTAATAAAAACTGAACAAGCAATTATTTTGGCGTACCACAACAATTGTTAAATTAATTTTAATCTGTGAATATTGTGAGTACTTACACAACGGTTATTAAGGAGTCATTAAAAAGTGCTATAAACGCTTTTCACCGCTTGCTGTACAATGATTATTTAGGAGTCATAAAAGAGTGCAACAAACGCCTCTCAGGTTTACTCTCTACTAAATTTCAAAGCAGCTGTCAAGAAGTGTCTACAAACGTTGTATAAGAGCTTTCACCAAAATAATAAAGCTTGAGTTTAAATATGTATCTATAAACGTTGTATACAAGTTGCTTCTATCCGGTTGTTAAGGAGTCATTGAAAAGTGCTGTAAACGCTTTTCACCGCTTGCTGTACAATGATTATTTAGGAGTCATAAAAGAGTGCAACAAACGCCTCTCAGGTTTACTCTCTACTAAATTTCAAAGCAGCTGTCAAGAAGTGTCTACAAACGTTGTATAAGAGCTTTCACCAAAATAATAAAGCTTGAGTTTAAATATGTATCTATAAACGTTGTATAAAAGTTGCTTCTATCCGGTTGTTAAGGAGTCATTGAAAAGTGCTGTAAACGCTTTTCACCACTTGCTGTACAATGATTATTTAGGAGTCATAAAAGAGTGCAACAAACGCCTCTCAGGTTTACTCTCTACTAAATTTCAAAGCAGCTGTCAAGAAGTGTCTACAAACGTTGTATAAGAGCTTTCACCAAAATAATAAAGCTTGAGTTTAAATATGTATCTATAAACGTTGTATAAAAGTTGCTTCTACTCCTATACCGCGTAGACATATAATGCTGTAGTTGAACAGGTTCTCCAAACCAGTGTAAACAAGAGTTTTACAGAAGTTGTAATAAACAAATTGTACAGTTATTATTCAGCATGCAGTTGAATAAAATCACAATGGAAGCGTTTCTTCAACAAGAAATTGATTTTGGGCAAACGTTTTACTGAATACGTTAGACAACACCTTTGTGTTGCAGTTGTATAGGTTCTCCAAACGAGTGTAAACAAGGGTTTTATAAAAGTTGTGGTGAACACATTGTGCAATTATTATTCAACATGCAGCTGAACAAAATCAAAACGAAAGCGTTTCTTCAACTGGAAATTGTTACTTGGGTTCACTCTTGCCGTGCACCTTTCAGCAGCATTTTCTATTTCGGCAGCGTCACCGAAATCTTCGTTTGTCGCAGAGGCATCCTCGCGACCAATTGTGCCATTGGACTGGCCCCGATTCTTCTTCCTCTTCTTGCTGCGTTTTTCCGTCACAGCTGGTTGGATATTCCCATCCATGGGGAGAACAGCAAACCTGTTGGATGTAGGTACACCCGAACTTCCTTCACCGGGGTTCTTGTCCTTCACCGGGCTTCGCGAGCGATGCTTCCCCATATCGGGGCACGCACACACACAAAAAACACCGCGAAAGAGAGAGAGCGCGAACACTTCACCACGAACTTTTTCGAACAACTCGTCAGAGCGAGCAAGAGCCGAACTATACTGCTTGACGATCAAGCAGAGAATGACCAGAGATACATTGTTATGCTTACATTGAGTGTATTACATTTCATGGTCCTGTTCTACTAGCGACTCATAAACGGTCCTGACTACTTCTATTATATACTTCTCTCTTCTTATGTACCGAGTGGCACATCGGCTGCCTCTGCGGTGTCAGTGTGTGTGTAACCTCGCGTTGGAAAAGCAACGTGCCTACCATCCTATATGCCCTCTTACAAATTGGAAATTGTATTTTAACACTTCCCCTCAATTTTCAAATTTAGCAAATTAATTAATCTTTCAAATTTATGACGAGAAAGGGGCTTCGTAAAAATGTCTGCTTTCTGCATTTCACTACAAACATATTTTAGTTCAATCTTCTTCTCGCGAATTAGTTCTCGTATGAACATGTATTTGATGTCAATATGCTTCGTCCTTTGATGACTTCGTGGTTCCTCTGCTATTCTTATGCATGGAATATTATCTTCATTTATGGTGAATGGAACCGATTCGATACCAATCTCACGCAATAAATTAGATATCCATACACCCTCCTTGGTTGCTCCACAAAGTGACATGAGTTCCGCTTCCGTTGTTGATAGGGCCACTGTTGTTTGCTTTTTCGTTGACCAAGAGACCGTGTTACCATACACAGTGAACAGGAATCCTGAGATTGATCGTCGTTCATCCTCGTCGTTTGCGTAATCTGCGTAATCTGCGTCAGCAAACCCTTCGAGTGGAGTTCCATCGTTTCTTCTGTACACCAGGTGCATCTCCTTAGCTCCCTGGAGATATCTGAGAATTCGTTTGAGTCCCGTCCAATGGATGTCCTGTGGCGAACTCTGAAATTTAGCAAACACATTTACTGCATAACATAGATCCGGTCGTGACATCAATGCCAGGTACTGGAGACAACCCAATAGAGCCTTGTAGGGTTCGTTGGTCAATTGTCCTTCAGTTTTTGACCACCTGGAATGCTGATCAATTGGGGTAGAAATAGGATTGCAATCTTGCATTCCAAATTGATGTAATATTTTCTCTACATAGGCTTTCTGGGAAATCGTCAAACATTTGTCATAATACTGGATATCTAGGCCAAGGAAGTTTCTCACTTGACCTAAATCCTTCATCTTGAAATGCTTGAAAAATTCAGCCTTGATCCAATTCACGTCCCTCATGTCCCTTCCGAATATCAGGATGTCGTCGACGTATAAAATTACGTACAGATTCTTATCCCGGCTTATGTACAGACAAACATCTGATTCAGTGTTCTTGAAACCCAGACCTTTGATGATGTTGTTGAATCTTAAATTCCAGCTACGCCCGGCCTGTTTAAGACCATACAAACTTTTATGTAATCTGCAAATTTTGGAAATTCCATCTTCATCCGATGGCAACCTCATGTAAATTTCCTCATCCAATATTCCATTGAGGAATGCCGTCTTAACATCCATTTGATGGATGAATAATTTTTCCTGAACGGCAATCGACAAAAGTGTTCTAATTGTCGTCATTTTCGCCACTGGCGCAAAAGTTTCGCCATAGTCCAATCCTGGACGTTGCGAACAACCTTTGGCAACCAGGCGAGCTTTATACCGAGGCGCATTGTTTTCAAGCTTGATCGAGAAGGTCCACATTGAATTGATTGGTTTCCTTCCCTTAGGAGTTTCTTTAACCATGCTCCACGTCTCATTATCGTGCAAAGCTGTTAATTCCTCGTCAATAGCACGCTTCCATTGGTTCCAGTCATCACGTTTCTTCAGAATTTCGACACTTTGCGGAACTTCCCCTGACAAGTGTGATACTACAAAACTGGTTTCATAATCACGGAGCCAGGTTGGGCGTTGACTTGTCCTCTGACTATGGCGTTGACCGTTCGGTACAACTTCACCAATTTCTGGACCATCATCATTCCCATCGCCCTCCGCTTCTACGAACTCCTCTTCGTCAGTATCATCACGATCATCTGGGACTTCCATGTCATTTATCGGTGCAAGCACCCTTGAAGGAACTGGAACATCAGCCACACAAAAATCCTTTGTGCTATCCAAATAGCCACTCGGTTGAACTGTATGGAATTTGAAGGCAGACTCGTCAAAAATTACATCTCTTGAGACGACAATCTTCTTCTCATCATCATCCCACAACCGATAGCCCGATGGTGCATATCCTACCATAGTCACCGATTTGCTTTTTCCATCCAATTTGGAACGAAGATGTTTATTAATGTGAGCATAAGCAGCACATCCAAACACTCTTATGTAACCCAAATCTGGCTTAGTTCCGAACCACATTTCACATGGAGTCTTGAGATCGCTCAAAGCACTTGTTACACTACGATTTGTGAGAAAAGTTGAGGTATACAATGCTTCTCCCCACAGGTACATAGGAACGTTTCCTTCGTGCATCATTGTCCTCACTTTCTCCATCAAAGTTCTGTTCATCCTCTCACTCACCCCATTTTGCTGGGGAGTATAGGGAACAGTTGGCAACATTTGGATACCCTTCTCAGCACAAAAAGTCTGAAAACCTTTGCTGAAGTACTCACCCCCGTTATCCGTTCTCAATTTAGAAATTTTGACAGAAAAATGTGCCGTTGCAAGAGCCTCATACTGCTTGAACTTCTCTAAGACTTCACTCTTATATTCCATTAGGTACACTACCACAAAGTGTGTGTAATCGTCTATGAATGTCACGAAATACTCATGCCCATCATAGGTACTCTCTGCCATGCGACCACAAACATCAGAATGAACTAACTGCAAAGGCCTAGTGGACCTAACTTTGAATAAATTGTCAAATGACTCCCGGGTTTGTTTTCCAATTATGCACGGCTTGCATACAATTGAACCCCTCTCAATGATTGATGGTTTGATATCCAACCTCACAGCCATGTTAAATTTAGCCATTTTCAATAGACTCATCTCATTCAAGTGTCCCATCCTTTTGTGCCATAATTCGTGCTTCTCCAGAATCTTTCCTAAGAACACTCTAGCCTCACGATCCGGGTGAAGCTCCAGGTGATAGAGTCCATTGACTCTCCTCCCTGTCACCAAGATTCTGCCAAATTTATCAAAGACTTCAACTCCTCCATTCCTGAAAACAATCGACTTACCTGTTTCTTCCAATTGAGCTACAGAAAGGATATTTGCGTTCAACGGAGGAATGAAAAGCACATTATACAGTTCCAATCGCTGGCGTTTATTATTTCTCAACGAGATATTTCCCATCCTGTTACATTTCAGAACAGCATCGTCCTTCGCCGTGCCGACTCTCAGCTCTGGAGCATCCCACAATCGATTGAACAGAATGATATCATGCGCCATGTGTCGAGTAGCACCCGAGTCGAGTATGATCGGAAATTTCACCGGCATTGAGGCTAGATCCATCTCGCGCACCCGTTGGTTGCGAAGGACATCCTCGTCATCAGCCTCTGCATTTCGCGACGACAAAGGGACTTGCACCATGAATGCTCCCTCTTGTCTCGCAAGCAAAGCTACGTTGTTCCGGTTACCACCTTTTTCCACACCATATGCTTCCTCTCCTCTTGTAAGCAACGTGACGCCATGATTTCTTCCGTATTGATTGTCATCGTTTCCTCTTTGCTCACGAGTGCCGATGTTTCTTCCGTTTCCTGTGTTGTCCAATTTCACCCTTTCCATTTCACGTTCCACAGCCAACCGACGACGCAGAAGATAGCAGTTCCTCTTCTTGTGTCCAACTTTGTTACACTCGAAGCACACCACGGTCTTCTTCTTCCGGCTGGTATTGCTCACACTTGTTCCCACCATGGCGACGGGATGGTTTCCTCCTCGGCTCACGATTTTTGGTTCGTCCTTCTTCGTCGATTCCTCCGCATCCAGGAAAATCCTCTGCAGCTGTTCCTTTGACATCAGGTATAGCTCCTCCTTGCGAATCACTGATAGCGCACCCAAGACGTGCTTGTAGGTATCCGGTATGGCCACGAGCAGGGAATGAATCACCTCGCTTTGTGGTACTGCTTCACCCATACTTTTCAATTGTTGGACGAGTTCTTGATGACGAGCGAACAATTCCTTTAGCGATGCAAATCTTTCAGTACGCAAAGTATATAGGCGAGTGCGTAGACCCAACATGGCGATGGCGCCGTGCCTCTGGTATAGCTCAACCAGGCGGTCCATTATTTCTTTCGCATACTTGCACTGGAATACATGCCCCATGGCATCATCATCCAGCGCAAGCCAAAATTCATTTACTGCGGCGTCATCTTCTTTGATGCGTTTTTGTAACTTTTCCTTTCGGGCAGCTTCTTGCTCAGCTGTCTCATTTTCCACCGGTTGGGCAAAATCTTCCTCGAGCGGAGTCTTTTCGAGCGTATGCAAAATGCCTTCCTGTTTCAGGTGTTGCTCCATCCTTTTGACGTAGGACTACGTCTTTGATTTCTATATGGGGGTACACTTTGTGAAAACCGAAAATGCAACATGTAACAAATTAAGAAAGATTTTGAACGTTAATAACTCAGCTGCCCCTGGTCCAATTTCAATAATTTTATCACCAATCGATCAGAAATATGGCTACGCATCGATAAAAATGCTTCCGAATGTTGATTTTCAACAAGAAACTATTGAAAAACTGGTAAATATTGTAAGTATTGTCCAAAAGCGTCGAATTAACTAACAAATCCACCAATTACCTACATGCATATGCTGCTTCCCCAGCACAGTCGTCAGAGAGTAGTAAGTAGACGAAACAAGTCGAAGTGGCATTCACCTCCGATCCTCGGGCGCGTGCAAATAGGAAGGATGGAATTGCGTAATCTTTTGCACACTCATCGCCATACTCAGAACCACACGCTCTCAACAACCACACCACTGTGTGGTGGTGTTCGGTCGTCAAAATTAGTAGCAGCAGTAGCAGTGCTTTCGGCGTGTGGCGTTGAAAATTGTTCTCCAGTAACAACGAAAGGCTGCCTGCAAGCAGCGAGCTGCAGAGCCCACAAAAGCAGCCATCAAAGGAGGAAGAAGCTGCACCGCTATGATATGGATCGGAAACAGTAGCTCTTCGTGAGTCGCTGCGGGTCGGCCATCTATGCCAAGCGTGTCACCCTCGCTCCAAACGACATACAGCTCGACAGCCTCATGCGTGTTGAACACCAAGCTCAGAATTACTCAACCATCACTACAAAACGGTCCTTTTCAGGGCCACTAAAAATTTGTTAAAGAGTATTATTTGGACATTGGTCAAGGTCATCAGTTCCCGCAAGCAGCTAGCTATCAAGGCTCAACCTGTCTATAGAAGGTGTGGAATTGTAGGCCTGAATATATTGGTGCAATTAGTTTTTCCTCGGCTTTCATTCCGCACGATTCGTTTCTTTTGTTTAATTAATCACCCTTGTAGTGACGTCGAAAAGATTGTTTCAATCGGCGCTTACATATGAAATTTAATGTGGATTATAGAATTTTTTTTATGTTACCAAAATTTTGGTTTGCCACTAAATGTTGAGATAATTTATTGATTATTGAATTATCACACTGTATATCATGAAAAAGCAGCCTGTTTGTGAGTTTTTGCCTGTTTTCAAGTAAGGAGTTATCATAAAAAACAAATCGCCAGCTGGTATTTCCCGGCGACTTTACTAATAAATAAAATCAAACAAAATCATTATGCAGCACTAGCTAGGATTTGTTTTACTTCATATATCACAAAATTGCTTTCGAGTGTTAAGACATCGTCTCCCGCAAAGTTTAAAACTTTCCCTCTACCAACACATACATCAGGGCTAGATAGACCTCCACAGGATCTATAGAATCCACGCAATTTCAAAAAACCAAAATGCACAGCATTACGAAAAGAGGTCAGGTTTCGACCAATAGCAGATAGATTTTAATCCTAAACAAACCAAACGATTGGAAATTTATCTACCAATCTGCTAAAATGAACACTTAGTTAATTTTCAATAGGTCACTATTGAAAAATACCAAATGTCCACTGTTGCAATGGTGATCAAAATTATCACCGAATGTCTGAAAACAGCGCATTCCCTAACACAGACTTAAAAATCGAATTCGATGCGGTCCCACTGAACGGTGCTCATTCAATCACCGTAAGTGGTGGTGTCCAGTCGAGCAGCAGCAGGAGTGCTTTCAACAACAGCAGCAACAACAACAACAAAAGGCTGCCTGCAAGCAGCGAGCTGCAGAGTTCATATTAGCAACCATAGAGAAGGTGGAGGAAGTCCCACCGCTAGGCTAGGATCGGAATCAGTAGCTCATCGTGCTCAACTCAGCATTACTCAACCATCACTACAAAACGGTCCTTTTCAGGGCCACTAAAAATTTGTTTAAGAGTATTATTTGGACATTGGTCAAGGTCATCAGTTCCCGCAAGCAGCTAGCTATCAAGGCTCACCCTGGTCTCTATAGAAGGTGTGGAATTGTAGGCCCGAATGTATTGGTGAGATTAATCAACGTCCGACCATTTTCTAGAACACGCTGTTAGGAAGTGTTAAAAATCCATATAGAATTTGAGAGAAGTGGGAATAATTCGCTTTGGGTGTATATTCAGTCCCCAGAAAGCCCATACAATCAAATTTGTGAGAAAATTAACTCTCACGAGTTCAATCTCTCGAAGTCCCTCCTTTTTACATGTTCTGCACAAACGGTACTTTCCGCCGCGTCCCATTCATATAATTCGGAAGGAAATCCTGTGAAAAAAATTCAAAATACACCTTTTAAAGTCGGGTAGATGAATCAAAAATACTCAAGTTGACAGTCCATTGGATTCTCTTCATCAACTTTCTCTTTGAAATAAATACTACAAATTTGATACGCTTACAAATAAAAAACGGAAAGAGTTAAGATAATTGATAATTGATCAATTAAAAGAACTAAATGTTCACATTTGTTCCGTCCACTAGCGGTCCTACGTCAAGCTTCCGTTCGTGCCCCTAGGCACAGACCCTTCTACTTTTTTTTTCCAAAACGGGAATGACTTTTCATCCCCTTTGAAAAAAGGTACAATCACCCTTTTTACTCTGTTCTCCATTTCGGCACCTGTAGTAAATGGAAAGTAGAATTAGCTTTATCTAATGGGAATTTGTCCAACAGAAAGCTCCGTCTGGATCAAGTTCCACAAAAATAACCTTACAAATGTCCTATAGAAAAAGCTCTATCAGAACAATTTGCAGATTTCAGGCACATCTGGGCCCATAACCTGTTATATTTAAACTCAGTGGGAAGATTCACCACCTGAGGGCAGCAGTGGTTTATCAGAAATTATTCTGACTTAGACTCAGTGGGAAAATCACCACCTGATCCAATGAGAATTCTCAGAGGCAAATCTGCACCTCCTGAGATAAGCTCTCTCTTTTACCCGCAAATAGTCTGTCATCAATATGACCACTTCAGAATGAGAACGCAGTTAGGAATATTTCCTACAACTAATATTCTCTATTATCAAAAGGTTTTTATCAGATACATTGTTATGCTTACATTGAGTGTATTACATTTCATGGTCCTGTTCTACTAGCGACTCATAAACGGTCCTGACTACTTCTATTATATACTTCTCTCTTCTTATGTACCGAGTGGCACATCGGCTGCCTCTGCGGTATCAGTGTGTGTGTAACCTCGCGTTGGAAAAGCAACGTGCCTACCATCCTATATGCCCTCTTACAAATTGGAAATTGTATTTTAACATTTCCTTCGATTAGCATCGTTGTTTGTGAACTGGACACAATGCACGGTGTTGGATCGCCGCCATTGAGGGAAGCTAAGCAAAAAGGAGTCTTTTGCTTCCCCGGCTAACCACCAAGGATCCCCGAACACCCACCATCCTCACTGCGGTGGCTCAGCCAGTAGAGCAAGTCTCGCCACCGCAGTTAAGAGCCAAGGAGGAACAAGGCAGGCCAAACCGAACGAATGTTCGCCTGGATAGATTACTGCGGTGACTACCGGTACCATCTACGGCTAGTAGTTGGTTCGGTGATTCGTCACTATCGTCGCCGGGAGGGTTCCGAAAAAGGAGCCTCACTCATCACCCTTCTAATAGTAAAGGACCGCTGCTAGGCAGCCAAAAGTTAATTAGGACAAAACGCTCGGCATATACCGTGTCTGGAGACGCCACCACCGTCGTCGAAGGGCCTCACCATGTGTCAGCGCGAAACAACGAGGATAAAGGGAAGGTTAGAAGTCTAAATTTTCATCTTACTTTCTCTTTTGACGTAGGACTACGTCTGTAATTTTTATATGGGGGTCAAGGGGGTGGTCACTCTACACAGTATGCCAAAAACAGCTGGCAATCTCCTCCCAGTCGTTTGCATAGGGCATCAAAATCTTCCGGCACTCGTTGTTGTACACACTTAGATTTTTTTACAGTACACTGTAATTTTTTACCGAATATGGAACAGCTGAACATTCGGTAATCTATTCGGTAATTTTTTATTTACAATCGGTTCAGTAAATTTTCTTCCTTTGTGCGCTGTCAAAATTTGCTGAACTGGACTGTAAATTTTGCTGAACTGGACTGTAAATTTTGCTGAATGATTGGTAAAGTTTGCAATAGCGTTCAGTATAATATTTACCGAAATGACTGTACTTTATTTTCCTTAACGAATGATAAAAATGATTTTAATTGATTAATTCATTATTTCTTTCTTTAAATAAACGAAAAGATTCATTTGGCTCATACACATTTATTTTTGTTTGTGTATTTTCATCGTGAGTCCGCTCATAAATAATATTCTCTCTCAGTACACACCAAATTTCTTAAATCTTGTTCGGTACTTTTTTGCTGGATTTGTTCGGTAAAATGTAATTTTTACCGAATGCTTTGTAAAACATATTATTTTAAAAATTTTCCGCAATCTGAACTGCTGAATTTCCGTAATTTACATACATTTACCGAATATTGTAAATAAAATTTGCGGATCGAAACTGTAAAAGGCTGCGATTTCGCAATTCTGTAAAAATTGTGACGAGTATACTGTAAAAATAATCTTTTACAAAATCAAACAGCTATAAAGTACCGAATTCTGTAAAAGCTACTGAACAGATTTTCGTACTGTCAAACTCAATATCGGCTGCCATTTCGATGTTGAGTGTCCTTCGGTTCTAAGTTGTGAAGCGTAAGTACTTTACTTTTCGCTTGATTCTGTGCAATTTATGCCGAAAATAAAATTAGTTTTTCATTTCTGGGTCAATTTCTTTCAGACGCCATGGACGTTATGCAACTCAATGTCCTCATCTACCGCAGAAACTGCATTTTAGAACGGTTGATAACCTCGTCCGGGCTCTTTACTGATTTTTTTTATAATTTTCTGTACAAACGCAAGATGAAAATGCATCTTCCAAAAAAATATATGGTTATAAGGAATGAATCTTTTGGTTTGGTGAAAGAAAGAAACAGTTCAGTGCCAACATTTCAAAGGGGCGTAATTGCATTTGTAAACAATGGCTTTAGCCATAGATTTCTCGCAAATAAAAGCTCACTCATGAAAAATAATAACACCACCAGGTAGAGGAATGTTTCCTCTACCAGCTAGCATTGTAATTTTGGAGAGGTAAGATATCATTCGCGAGAAATTGACGGCTAAAGTCATTGTTTACAAAAGCAATTACGCCCCTTTGAAATGTTGACACTGAGTTAATCAATCAATAAAAATTAAAATGTTTATTATTTATTCTGAAAATAAAGTACAGACGATTCGGTAAAAAATATACTGAACGCCTCGCTGAACGCTATGGTAAACTTAACCGATCTTTCAGTAAAATTTACAGTCCAGGTCAGTAAATTTTGACAGGCCACAAGCGAAGAAAATTTACAGAACGGATTGTAAATTAAAAAATTACCGAAAGGATTACCGAATGTTCAGCTGTTCCATATTCGGTAAAAAATTACAGTATACTGTAAAAAAATCTTAGTGTGTACACCACACACAAACTCGCTTGTTTCCTGTTGAGGAGGACATTAGGTCGCTTAATGTCGAGCCTAATGTCCATGGCACCTGAAAGCCCAGTAATGAAAAAGAATTATATTTTCAGCGAATGGATTGTAGTAAAAAATTAAAGTACTTTAACAACGGAGCACAGAAGAAAACTCATCTTAGAAATGGCAGCACAAGTTGGGTTTGATATTATGAAGTTTACAAATGTTCAGTAATTTTTACAAAAATCTCGTACAGCAGTTACTGTTTGTTTTGTAAAATATTGGGTTTACAGTTCATTCGTCACAATTTTTACAGTATTGCGGAATTTCAGCCATTTACAGTTTTAATCAGTAATTTTTAATTACAGTTTATGGTAAATTTCAGTAAATTACGAAAATTCAGCAATTTTGATTGCGGAAAATTGGTAAAACAATATTTTTTACAAAGCTTTCGGTTAAAATTGTATTTTACAGAACCAATCCAGCGAAAAAAGTACCGAACTAGATTTATGAAAGTTTGTGTGTATGTCTTGATGTCTTTTCGATTTCGTACTCGGTTGGCAACCCATGACAGTTCCAATCAATCTGGCGCTCCACATATCCACGTACTCCTGCTGGTGGGCATATCGGGTTAAAACATCCTTCGTCGTTCTGGCCAGAATAGGGCCCGAATAGCGCCCGATTGCAAACGGTGGACCATCTTAAAATGTGTATCTGGACCGAAGAAAGAAATGGTCAACAAGCAACGATGCAAAGCCGCAGAAAATTGCATAAGACAATAACATCCGCGACTATTGAATTTTCGAACTTTGTAAAAAAAATACGTAGAACTTACCTTGGCATCCCTTAATAGATTCCATCAAACAGGTTTCGAAAACCTTTTCCTTTTTCCAACGATCCCAAATGGTTTTCCTCCTCGTTCGGAAGCTGATAATCTCCAGCAACGCCAGCAACCAACATAAATCCTGCACTAAAGGGCGAACACGAAATTATTGCGACACATTCAACAGGGCATAACTTTTTTACCATTGGGTAAAAATCAACCAAGTTTTGCACACTTTCTCATTGATGTGTACTGTGTACATGCTGTCAAACTCGAAGTCGTGTTTTTGATTCAACGAAAATGGAGGTGAACCAACGCGAGTTGAGAGAACAAATTCTTTCCAAACACCTGGAATTTCCTGACCTGTCGCACCGGCAGTTGGGAAAAATGTTGAACATTCACCATTCAACCGTCGCCAGAGTGTTGAAGCGGTTCCAGGAGCGGTTGACGTTGGACCACGGCAAAGGAGCTGGAAGAAAACCGGGACCGGAGAACAAAAAGACGGAGGGAAAGGTGAAGCGGATGATTAAAGCAAATCCCAACGTCTCAAGCCGTGATTTGGCTAAAAAGATCGGCATGTCGCAGAGCTACGTCCAGAATGCAAAGAAGAGAGCTGGACTACATACATACAAGGTACAGAACTTCCCAAACCGCGATGAGCGGCAACAATCGACGGCTAAAACTCGGGCACGGAAGCTCTACGAGAAGATGCTGACAAAATATGGCTGCTGTGTGATGGACGACGAAACGAATATAAAAGCCGATTTTAAGCAAATTCCGGGGTTGGAGTTTTTCACCGGCAAGAGCAAGTTCTATGTGGACGACAAATTTAAGAAGAAGAAAATGTCGAAGTTCGCCTCCAAATATCTCATTTGGCAGGCCATCTGCTCTTGAGGACTGAGGAGTGAGCCTTTCGTGACAAAGGGCACAGTAAATGGCGAGATCTACAAATCTGAGTGCCTCGAGAAGCGCCTTTTGCCGTTCTTGCAGCAGCACGACAAAGCTCCGCTATTTTGGCCAGATTTGGCATCATGCCACTATTCTAAAAGTGTCCTGGAGTGGTATGAGGCCAATTCTGTCCATTTTGTTCCAAAGGACATGAATCCGCCAAACTGTTCGGAGCTGCGCCCGGTGGAGCAGTACTCCCAAGTAGCATTTCTTGTTTTATTGCACTCTATTAGTGGTTATTGAGATCAATTTCATAAAACCGCCAATAAAATTAATAGCTCCAGCACAACCTTTTGATAACCGCTATAAGATCGTCATACAGCTTAGTGGACCACTCTTGATAAGGTTTATAAAGCATGTTTGAGAATCACAATAAAGCTGTCTTAAAACCTTTTGTCAGGAAGCCTCATACTCTACAAAAGGTTCTCATAGCCTCTATAAGAGTAATATTGTATCCAAGCAGTTTTATTACGCTTTGGTGAAAATCAGTTATAAAGCCAATTTAATTTTTATTGGCATCAAAGCAACCGCCATAAATTAGCTTGTTTTTGTTCTGTTCTGCTGAAACTTTTTTTCCAAATGGAAATCTTTAGCGGTTAAAAATATGTTTGAGTGTTGGTGTCAAGATCACCATGTCATCAATTTTGTTTCATGGCGACATTAGTAACAATTTTAAAGAAAATATATGATTTTTTAGAAGTTCCAAAACATATGCGCTTGAAATGTTATCGTGTATATTGAGATAATATGAGCGTTAAATAAATGCGCCTCCAAAATAATTCAAGTTAACAAAAAAGATTGTTTCAGAAATCAAATTAATTTGATAGAATTACCTTAATTTTACAGAAAATTGATCTCAATACATGAACTCATACCAATGCACACTGGAAATCATTTCGGATCTCTTATTTAGCCATTATTTTATTGAAATTTCTTGGATTTTATTCCAAGGCTAATGGCATTTTCATAATGACAATATGGCGACAGAGGACAGCAGGCAAGAAAAACACAAAGCGCAATTTCTTAAAATGTCTAATGCTTACATTGCACACTGGGTCAGGAATGCAACCTAGCGGATCAAAATTAATAACTCCGAAACGAAGCATTTCCGTGACTTGGTGTCTTCGGCAAAATTTCTCGTCATAATAAGGACCATCTATTGACATAAACAAATAGTTCAAAACTCTTCCGCAAAGATGGTGCCACAATCTAACTTCTTTCTCTGACGTTTTGGAGACTTGATGTTTTGAGCAAAGTTGTTTATCTTGACAAAATAAACAGCTATTTCAAAGACGTTAAATTTCCACTGTCTACTGGTTCCAAGTTATATGGAGTTAAAGAAAAAATGTTGAAAATATGGTTTTTTTTTCGGTTTTTTTTTCGGTTTTTTTTTGCTTACAGCTTTATAATGTTTTATTATTCTCTTATGCAAATACATTAAATAAATAGATTTTGTGAAGAAACATACTGGATTAAACTTCAAATTTCAAAGATATTGTTGAAAAAACGAGAAAAAAAAAACACAATTTTTGAACATTAATATCTCCCAAAGCGCAAAAAATCGCAACCTGTCGACTTTCTCTTTCGTTGATAACTTATTCACAGAACCGTTTCTTGATGTGTTTGTCGTATTGGATGCTAGATAAAAGCTTCTTTTATCGATTTATGTGCTGAAAATACCTGGGAATGTCTTTACATGACCGTGGGGATGCAAAGAGAAAGTTGACGAAGCGAATCTGTCAATATTACTTAGAACCTAATGCAATGTTCAGCTTGAATTCATTTTTTTATTTGAGGGCAAATGTATATTCCTACACACTTAGAAATACCTAATTTTACACGTGACGGAATCCATCTTTGACATAAAGGATGAGACGTAAACAAACATGTCATGTAAAATTAAGTGCTCCGACACTGAAAAGTTTGGTACTCGACGAAAAGTAAGTTTGATTGAGCTGAGTTTTGCGTCTATTACGACTCAATTTTATGTCAAAAATGACGCTCGTATATGTCAGTCTCAGAGCACCTAAATTTACATGAATTTTTTTAAGTGTGTATTCTACGGGTGCAACCGATGAATTTTACAAACATTTAGAAAAGTTTTGAATGGTACATTAACCTTTATGAAAAGTTATGCGTGATTTCAACCTTTTTGCCCTAGGACTGTCACCATTTCGACCAAGATTCGACCGTGTCACCCCATGTATATGCGAGCGAGACGTATACACGAAATGTTTTCATGCTCATGCTAACAATTTTGTTGATTTTCTTTGCGCTTCGCTTGGAAGTACCGGAAAGTTTTGATTCTTTTCTATGTTGTAAAAATAAACCACCTATTTACATTTCTGACAAGTCGCAACTGAATGCTTATAATTGTTTTAAAATAACTGTTTCATGGCCAACTAGTTTTATTGCGCTTATTTATAAAGCAACGAAAGGATTATTTTTTTGATTTTATAAGGGCAATTTATATTACTTTTTTGTATACTTCAAAGCAATCATAAAACCTTTCATAAGTGAAAATAGCATAAGCATCAGTTGGTTTTTTAATTAGCTTTATAGGGGTTTTGTAGATAGCTATAAGAATGTTTCATGACTTGCATTGTATATGACCGTCATAAAGCTGTAGGTAATGGTTGCAGCTGCAATAAAACCTTTATAAATTTGGAATATAGCCAAGCAGCTCTAGATTTGTTACTTGGGCTGGGCAATAATGAAGCGGGAACTTCGGAAGAGCAAGAAGACAGTCAAAGACGAGAAGGACATGTTGAGAAAATGGAAAAAAAAAACTGAGAAACTGGTACCGGATGACACTGTAAAGATTTTGATGGAGGGCATCAAGCAAAAATGCGTTCAATTTTACACTCAAGGCTCCATCGATTAACTTTTCTTTTGATTTTTGAAGTAAATATATGTATAAAATACCCTAAAATTTTGGTTTGATTCTAAACATTATAAGAAAATTGGCATGACATTTTCGGAGTCGCAATAATTTCGTGTTCGCCCTTTATAATGCCGTTCATCTCCAATCGATAGTTGATATTTCACTTCCGCGCTAAGTAACACTGATTTCCAATTTGTGGATGTTATGCCTTTCGATCATTCGGCAAATTACATTTCTAGAAAATTAATAATGATATTTGTATGTATGAAAATTTACACCATCACGTTTCGACAGAAAACTGATACCTTTCTTCTTTTTTATACCTTCTAATCTATGGGCTGTGTATTGAATTTATTTAAGATTTATTAATATTTTTGAGTGGCTCGACCAAACCAAAAACTTCATCGATCTGAAAAACTTGGATGCCAAACATGCCTGAATATTCACAAACAAGCGCAGCCTTTTTGATGACTGACACTGTCGCACTGCCGGCAAAGCTGCGGCACACTTGAGGTACACTGAGAAAAACATTGGCACACAATGAGTGTGTAGGGTGACCACCCCTTGATGGGGGTGCACTTTGTGAAAACCGAAAATAGAACTTGTAACGAAATTATGAAAGATTTTGAACACATATTTCTCCAAAGCATTAATGCGAAATATGTAATGTATTAAGCCATTCGACGAAGGGTTTATTCAGCGATTTTGTGGCATATAGTACAAATAATGAAAATAGTTAAACAGCTAAGAAATTTAACTAAAATTGGTAGCTTCAAAATTTCCCATACATATGCTTAGACCACAAGGTGTCTTTCCTAACACAGCCATCACATAGTTGGTGTCAAACGAAACAAGCCGAAGCCGAATTTCCTTTGGAACTTCGGACGTGTTCATATCGATCGCCCAACACACGACATGTAAACCGGTTGACAGGCTCCCGCAAGCAGCTTGCCTGCCTAGCCAGATAAGTAGTGAAGAAGCGTCACGTGAGAAACACCACTGTGGGCCATCTTCATCAAGCGCGTCATCGTCATGCCGAAGAACATCCGCCGAAGAACATCCGCCGAAGAATGAAACAAGCCGGAGCCGAACGAAAAGTCAATCTGCCTGATGACAGATGTAGGATGATCGCGCACAATAATGAACCATTATAAAAATCCCCCGAAAAGCCTGGTGGGAGGTGCCCACCGCAATTTCTTTGCTGTTTTCTAGCCAATTGGGCTGATTTTCTGTGGGTAACAAATTTATGGTTGACCCAATCACATACAAAAAAAATCAGCTCAGTTGGATGGAGGACAGTCTAGAAATTGTGTTGGATAGAAGGTACCACCCACCACGCTATTCGGGGATTCCTATAATTGTACAGTGTTTTGGAGTCGTGAATTGAATCGTATGTCAAAATATGAGCTCATACACCGGACACACAATTCCCAATTTATTATGTCGATCATGGATTGCTATAGTCATTCCTGAGATCTTGAACTATTTCCACATCAAACCGGCTCTTTTCAGAGTCACAAACCATCGAAACGACCCTTTTCAGGGCCACCATAAAAGAGTTGGTTGGAATTTTTTTCCTAACACAAAAATAATAACAACTGAACTGAAAAAGAATCTTATTATAGTAATGAACGGAACATGGACACTTATCAATTATTACACTTTGGAAGAAATCAACGGATTTCATAATAATATCGGGAATTTTAAATAATGTTCGATCAAAATAGTTAACATATGTAAGCGTAGTCCTAAGTCAACTGTGCGTACAACCCCATTGGGCTGTCCCTTGTAATTTTTCTTATATTTTTTACCCATATAAGGCCTTTTTTGGGGGAGTACTCTGATCGTAGAAGCCCCGCCGGGGTAAATCGAGTCATCTAGCCTGGCAGGTAATCCACAACTTACCGTAAATTAAGCTTACTCTCAGCACAGAGAACAGACGTTGAAGCTCGGTCAGAAACTTGTGTAAAATAAGTGGGAACGTCGCCGTTACGTGGTGTTAGCATCTCCTGATTTTCTCTCTAAATTTTCCACTTTCGACCAATTTGGCGCTAGTATCGATAAATTTTCTGTTGAAAATTGCCACTTGGCGCTACTAGCACTTAGTGTCTAGTGTAATTTGTGCAACGCCAGCGCCATCATGTTGTCAAAGAGGATTTTTAAGTGGGGAAGTCGCCGTTCATGGCGCAGAAGTCAAATAGGAAATCTTACACAAGTTTTTAGAGAAATTTTGTTCCAGCCTCCATGTCTGTTCTCTGTGCTCTCAGCTTACTTATTGAACTTTCAGAAGTGCTCACATAACTGATATTGAAGTTGAAGCCTTGTGCCAAGTTTCAGCTGGGACGTAATATCCCAAGTGTCATCTCATATGTCAATGATCATGAAGAAGGCTTAAATAAATTATTGCGCCTATAGAAATTGCTCTCAACATTCACGCCAAAGGTAAACTTTTGCCATTCGTGGTTCCAGGAGTGCTTATGCACCGTTATACGCAGTGTTAATTCTGTTGCGAATTTACCCTCTCCAATTCAGGCAACCATTCTGCTACAAACTGCACAGTGGGTATGAAAAATATTAAAAATAATTGCAACAAACCATTCTGGGGAGCCACCCCGTAGTTGTTGCAATTCGGGGAGCACGATGCCAACGAAGCCGGATGTACGTATTCCCCTCACCCTGGTTCCATGTCGGCATGGGTCGTCGGAATGAGCGGAATGAGTGTGAGGAAGGTGAAAAGTGTTTCAGTGTAATTAGTTTTCACTCTTCTCGACCATGTTCCCTTTATTGGCCCTTGTAACAGGGCAGCTAAAAAACGAAAGAGGAGAAAAGTGTGCAAAATTTGTTTGCACCATTGCCATTTCATTAAGTGGATAGGATTTCGTGTCACTTCGTCATACTCCTCTTAAGTTTTTTTCATTTAACAACGGCTGTTCCACGTGCCAAAGCAATTGTTTTTAAACTTATCGTTGCTAATATTGTATGGAAAAAAGATCGTGCGAAAAAGTTTGCTGAATCATTTTAACGCATACGATGAATAAGCTCGGAGCCCCATAAACATTTTTTTTCTGGAGTGAAAGCGCTGACGGCATTATTACAATGTTATGTTTGTAAAGTAGGGATGATGAAAAAACATATTTTTTTTTAATTTGGAGAAGTTAGTTCAATTATAGTTTCAGCCTTTCTCATCCAACGTACTGAAAGGTACAAAAAGATGTTACTCTTGAACGAATTTGTTGCGGCTCAATAAACACCACAGAGAACAGACGTCTAACTTGCACCAGAAACTTGTGCAAAGTGCTACCGGCACTTAATGTCTAGTGTAAATTGTGCAACGCCAGCATTAGTGACGTTTAACTCAAGCACACTAGCGGGTGCACTGCCGTGTACAGTTTGTTTATTATTTTCCTCTGACTAACCTAAAAAATGTATGAAATTAGATCTGCCAACATGAGTTTGACAGCGTTTTGTTATGTATTTTCCTCGGATTTTCACTAACACGCTCTCACATATCGCACCAATACAACCAGACGTGAAAATCTCTATACGCCTTTTTAATAGAAACTAAACGATTGATTCAACCTCTGGTGATGAATAGGAAAACGTCAAAAAGAGTGTTGTGAGCAGAAATTTCTACCGTGAGACAGGAAACGAAACACTTTTTTTTACTTATTAGAGATGCTCCAAAACTTGATTTACAGTTGAAAAATTTAATTCTGTAACGTTTTTGCAATGATCCTGCTGGTGTTCAGGAATATTTTTGTTGAGAAAAATGGAAAATTAGAAAAGTGCCTTAGTGGTTATGATCTTCCTGATTTCTTGTGTGTGAATAGTTAAGGTACAAATCAGTTCAGATCTGTGAAAAATCGTACAATAAGACAATTACCGATGGAAATTGGAAAGATATTGAATTGAAAATGCTTTAATTTGCGTTGTGAAAAATAGTTATTCTGATGTAAACAAACGGTTTGGTTGACGTTTCTTTTCGAACTCGTGTGGCGCACTCTACGTTGGTGCTGCATTAAAAAGGCCTATTAGAGTTGTGACTCGATACAGGTCTTTTTAATGCAGCACCAACGTAGAGTGCGCCACACGAGTTCGAAAAGAAACGTCAACCAAACCGTTTGTTTACATCAGAATAACTATTTTTCACAACGCAAATTAAAGCTTTTTAAATCAATATCTTGCCAATTTCCATCGGTAATTGTCTTATTGTACGATTTTTCACAGATCTGAACTGATTTGTACCGTAACTATTCACACACAAGAAATCAGGAAGATCATAACCACTAAGGCACTTTTCTAATTTTCCATTTTTCTCAACAAAAATATTCCTGAACACCAGCAGGATCTTTGCAAAAACGTTACAGAATTAAATTTTTCAACTGTAAATCAAGTTTTGAAGCATCTCTAATAAATCAATTTATCAGGAAAAGTAAAAAAGTGTTCCGTTTCCTGTCTCACGGTAAAAAATTCTGCTCACAACACTCTTTTTGACGTTTTCCTATTCATCACCAGAGGTTGAATCGATCGTTTAGATTCTATTAAAAAGGCGTATAGATAAGCGGAGGAAAAGCACAGAGAACAGACGTTCAAGCTCGGTCAGAAACTTGTGTAAAATAAGTGGGAACGTCGCCGTTACGTGGTGTTAGCATCTCCTGATTTTATCTATAAATTTTCCACTTTGGCGCTAGTATCGATAAATTTTCTGTTGAAAATTGCCACTTGGCGCTACTAGCACTTAGTGTCTAGTGTAATTTGTGCAACGCCAGCGCCATCATGTTGTTAAAGAGGATTTTTAAGTGGGGAAGTCGCCGTTAGTGGCGCTTAAGTCGAATAGGAATCTTTACACAAGTTTTTAGAGAAATTTTGTTCGAGCCTCCATGTCTGTTCTGGGTACTTTTTTCTTACCGTGTAGCCAAACGAACTGTCAGTTAGTGTAGCTAAACGAGCATGACGGCATCATGGTGTTGTTTGAGGGAGAAGAATTGTAATATTATGAGCACAAAACGTTTTCCACACTCCACATTCCGATTTATTTCGCGGACAACGGAAGAAGATAAGATAAAGCAAACCATTCCTCGAAACATTGTTGCAAAGATTTGCTTTGCACTTCATTTTGAACTTTTACGCACGAAACAAAACAAAACTGCATAACGAAGAGCTATATGATGGCATGAACTTTTTTTTCACGAATATCAGTAAGATCATTTATTTTTCATGGTTGCCAAAACAACTTTTTGTGCCTCCGCTTATCTATGGAATCTATAGTAAAGGGTGATACGGTCAAAATTTGGTCAATATCAACTTGACGTATTTCTTTCAATTTTGCATTTAAAAAACCTGAACACCCCTCATTTTGAAGGTGTGTGAGTGTGTAGAATGTTGCTCCTATTTTGATTTTGGAATTCACTCTTCAGTTGTCAAAATGCCGTCCTAGCAAGAAGAGCAGCGTATCAAAATTTTGCTCGCGCATCGCGAAAATCCGAGCTACTCGCACGCAAAGTTGGCAAAATCGCTAAAAGTTGCCAAATCAACCGTTACAAATGTAATTAAAGTGTTTGGGGAACGTTTGTCGACAGCCAGGAAGTCTGGATCGGGGGGAAATCGAAAACCGGAAGCCGCTGAGACGACAGAGAGAGTTGCCGGTAGTTTCAAGCGAAACCCTAACCTCTCTCTCCGAGATGCCGCAAATAAGCTGGGTGTATCGTCTACAACCGTGCATCGAGCCAAAAAACGAGCCGGACTATCGACTTACAAGAAGGTAGTGACTCCAAATCGCGATGATAAACAAAATACGACGGCCAAAGCGCGATCCCGGAGGTTGTACACGACGATGCTGACGAAGTTTAACTGCGTGGTAATGGACGACGAAACCTACGTCAAAGCCGACTACAAGCAGCTTCCGGGACAGGAGTTTTATACGGCAAAAGGAAGGGGAAAGGTAGCAGATGTTTTCAAGCACATGAAACTGTCAAAGTTCGCAAAGAAATATCTGGTTTGGCAAGCCATCTGTACCTGTGGCTTGAAAAGCAGCATTTTCATAGCTTCCAGGACTGTCAACCAAGAAATTTACGTGAAAGAGTGTTTGAATAAACGTCTGCTGCCTTTCCTGAAGAAACACGGTTGTTCCGTACTGTTTTGGCCGGATTTGGCATCTTGCCATTACGGTAAAAAGGCCATGGAGTGGTACGCCGCCAACAACGTGCAGGTGGTTCCCAAGGACAAGAACCCTCCCAACACGCCAGAGCTCCGCCCAATTGAGAAATACTGGGCTATTGTCAAGCGGAACCTAAAGAAGACCAAAAAAACTGCTAAGGGCGAGCAGCAGTTCAAGGCAAACTGGCTTTCTGCGGCGAAGAAGGTGGACAAGGTGGCTGTACAAAATCTGATGGCAGGGGTCAAGCGTAAGGCCCGGCAATTCGGATTTGGAAAAGCGGAAGCCTAACTGAATATTTTTCCTGAATTTTATACTAGTTGAACTTGAAAAAGAAATTTAATTTGATTTTTTAAATAAACGATTTCACCGATTTACACGCGTTTTCCCTTGACCAAATTTTGACCGTATCACCCTTTATTGCTTGCATCATAAGGAATAAGTGAACCGAAACACCAAGACTATTAGACGTAAACTTGCAGTTTTATCACACTTTTTAATAAGTGAAAACGTGCTTATTAGTGTTTAAACTTTTGTTTTACTAAACGGGTACGGGTTTTAGTAAAACTTGAAGCATATAAAAGAACTGTGTCAGGAATGTCAATGAGCAAAATTTCAGCATATTTGGAGTATTTGAGGAAATTCAATTTTTAAAATGATACAGATGATATGTCTCTTTGAGAAAGTAATAAATAATTAGTTAGAAGTCTTACTTCAGAAATCTATATTTTTCAAGTGAGTGTTTAAAAAAATTTCGCATATTGCTGTACGGACAATTTTAAGATTCACTGTGTATATAGTGATGCTTTTAATTAATGATTATAGTAACAATAAATGTAATAACGTTGACTCAGAAGTGACAAAACACGCTAATATAAATACCATGAAATAATTATAATAACAGTAAAATATATACATACCTTTGCAGAAAACTGTATACGGCTATCGGCGATGGAAGCGTATTGAAAATCATTAGAAGGAGCTTTGACTATCTCTGGAAGAATCATATTGTGATCTTAAGCAACGTATATGGTTAATTTTTTTTTTAAATATCCACATATTTTTGTTTTACCTGTTGCAAACGCTGGAACTGGTGACATTGGTGAAGGAGTTTCAACATGTGGAAGCGAAATAGTAAGTGTTTCGTGACCAAAAGAATCGCTTAAAAAGCGGGTTCAAGAATATCGACTGGCGCTGTAAGAAACGCTGTATGATCTAATGATTTCAATCTTCAAAAAAAAAAATGAATGTAGTACCTGTGGAAAATGCTAGGTTTGATGACACATGTGGAAGGCTTGTTTTATGTACTTGCGCAAAGAAATCATCATCAAAAACTAGTGGCGAATCTTGTACTGGTTCTGAATGCATTGTCAAACAACAATTGTTTTGTTTTTTATTAAGTAAATCCGTAACTATTTTAGAATTACCTCTGGACACTACATGTTGTATCGTTGTTGGTGGAGTGAAGCCCTGAAAATTTGAAATTTCTTCTTCAAACGTGGTCGTTTCATCTAGGTTGTCGATTCTTTCAACATCTCCCAGTGATAGGGAGATATTTCTGAGCGCAGATGTACTACTTTCACTAAACGACGGCCACACATCTTCACGGCTTAGCACTTCACTGGGTTCCAAGAAAACTTCACCGATTTCCGATCCGGAATCTGTCTCGGACGAGAAAACTGAGCAGAAGTCCAAAAACTGGTATTCATTTTCTCTGTCTTCGGGTAAGACACGCACGGGTAACTCCTTGTCTTCACTATCACTTTTCACTGTATCACCAGCTCTTATGATTTTCTTAATTGCTTCTCGTTTATGTGCAGCTATTTGTGCTTTCGTTTTCCGCGGCATCGTTCGAATATTGACTAGGTATATTATACGGAAGTCACGCACAGCTACACTGTATTGTTTGTTTGTAAACATCAGCATAATCATATGGTCGAACATATGATATTTTGGTTAGTCGTGTTGCCGGTTTACCCAAAAGAGAAAATATGTTAGGGTAAATGTTGGCTTCGGCACCTATTGACTGTTTTCGGCAACCAAAATTTAAACGTTAATTTCACTATGGTTTCCCATCTACACACTTCCCTGAATGTTTCCAAACGATTATTTAGTCTTTCAGCTTCAATCTGATTATATTTGTACGACCGAGCAATTCTGTAATGCCAGATTTTTTCTTCAAATGAAGCATACGCACTAAAAAATGGGGTTGATTTCGAGTTGCCGATAATAGAACAGCTATTTAACACGCAGTTCTAATGGGAAGGTTGCCGAAGAAAAAGAGGCTGCCGACAATAGTAACACTCACCTGAGAAGTTTGGAGCGTTATAAAAACGCTTTCAAACCGTTTTGAAAAATTCTGTCGATTGGAATGGATAGAGAAGCAAGCAGCAGATGAATATAAACAAACAGACACGTCATATATGTGCGTGACACTGAGAATATGCTAATAGAAGTGCGGACGCTGCTTAGATTGACGAGAATACGTAAATTCCCCTATTTTATTAAAACAAAATTTCGATAGAAAAGTGTCGTCTAGGGCGATGATTTTATCTTTTCAATAAATAAAATATTCCTGAATAGAAAATAATTGAGTTGCTACGCACAAAGATGCTCCTATCAATAATAGAATTTATTTTACTGAATCTTAAGTAATAGTTTGAAACTGTTTTGGCAACATTGGCCAATGATTGCTGCTAGGATAAAACATGGGATGCGTAGCTTAACGAATACATTCATACTGTGCGCATGTGTTAGTCTTGTTGTGATCTTTCGTTGTTTACCGGCAAATCGTGATTAAAAATACAGTTTTTTAGCTAATTTTCATTATAGATCGGGTTTAACTTATTAGATTGTGAAAGTAAATATATGTGCAGATGTAGTGAAGAAAATTCAAATACTGTATCCCTTCTGGAAGTAAGTAAAATAAGCGGTGTTCAATTTGGGGCTGGGATTTTTTTTATTGTGATGATTTTTTGTGTGTCGTAGTGGTAAGCCAAAAATAAATTCGATGTTATTGAAAAGCAGATATCTACCCAACAAAATGAGATGTTGCTTGAATAAAAGGTGAGTGCATTAAGATAATGAATCGGAGCAAACTTCGAAATACTTGTTGTTGATGTATTTCATGTGTTTATGCTGGAAAAACCTTCAGAAGTTGTGGGTGGTTATTTTCATTGACTCATTCCTACTTTTTGATGATCATCATTGATGACACCTTTTGAGGCTGACTGTTAGTTGCCTCTTAATTTCATGAATAATTATGGAGACGCACGGTGCTGCTGGGAAAACTCCATCATAAGAAAAGCCTTGATAACTTTCTGATCGATCATGACCAATGTACCTAACTGGAATTCACTTTCTGATAGAATTTACCAGTGATTTAAATAAAAAAATAATATTATTTTAAAAATTACATTTTTTCGATGATACATTAGAGAAAACCTGATCAAGTGATCAGATACCTATCAGAATTTTCTTCTAAGAGTTATGTCTGTTTATCTGTGGCCGAATATTCGGTTCACCGAATAGTACACGGCGAATGAGAACGACCCAATTTTGAATTTTATTCACTCATAATAGCCAAAAGTGCAGGAACTCAGCGATGAGTAAAATTTGTCTCATGGTTTCCCTTGGAAAACCTAAAAAATCTGCCGGAAAATGAAGAATTTGACGAAAATTTTATTCATTTTCGGAGTAGTACCGATATACTGAGTGAATCCAATCTTTACTTTTCTCAAATTCGGGAATTTTTCCCTGGAAAATCCTGGAAAAACCTGAGAAAACATGAGGCAAATTTACTCATCGCTGAGTTTCTGCACTTTTGGCGATTATGAGTGAACTAAACTCAAATTTGGGTCGTTCTCATTCGCCGTGTACTATTCGGTGAACCGAATATTCGGCCACAGATAAACAGACATAACTCTTCGAAGAAAATTCATCAAAAATATCGTCAAGCGCGCACACTAGCACCCTCTTGCACATTCCGAAGCATTGTTTTGCAACCGAAGTACCCCTCGTCCATGCATTTTTTATCACTAGTTGCTTTTCCCTCGGTCTGTCAACGCGTCAGCTGTGTTGAATAAAAACAAAACAAATGCAAGTCAGTGATGCCGGTTCTACGAAATATTCAGTATTGATTGAATTTATCAGAAATACGGATCCGTATGAAAGAAGCTCAGTCTATTTTTAGGGATTTATTTTGTTTGATTTGCGTGATTTTTATTGTGCTGAAAACAAGCTTTTAATCGTGATAATGTATCACCTTTCTAGCACCGCCCATCACTTTTGTATGTACACAGCAAAAAATAAATAATATGTATCAATCAATGTTATTCATGATGATGTATTGAACTCATTGATTGTAAAAGTGGATACAATATTACACTCATTAAAATGATTTGTTGTCAAAACCTGTGTACATCGTATAGCGTAATATTACTATAGAGGTAACTAGTAGGTCCCACAGAAACGTGCTCATCTTTTTGGCTCACCCTAATAAAAAATAACCATAAACGAACGATAACCCAAATCATTGAACTATTCCACAAATGGTTTGGATAATACCCAGAACACGTCGTTAAGCAAATTAACCATACAATTTTTATTAGGGCAGCTCTGGTACTATCTTCGGTCCCAAGCTAATCGATGCACCCCTCGAAACTTAGGAAACGTTTGAAACGTTCGAAACGTTGCTGAAAATTACGATAGCATCAGATTGCGTAATTGCTTGTGTATTATAATGCTTTGTTGATTATTCATGAACTCTTGATTGCTGGGAACGAGACTGGGAATGCTTGTGAATTTTTGAGGTTTACAAAATAGTGAACAAAGAGGTGAACGCCGACGCTTTTTCAAATTTAAATCGCTGTGAAGCAGCTGAAAAGTTTTGAGGGAATTTATTTCTGTAACTGTAACCACACACTTAGAAATTATTATTTTTACGCGAGACGTAATTCAGCTTTGATGTAAATCATGGAACGTAAACAAACATGGCATGTAAAATTAAGTGTCCTGAAACTGAAACATATGCAACTCGACGAAAAGTGCGTTTGATTGAATTGATTTTCTCGTCCTTTTCAACTGATTCTTATGTCAAAAGGGCCGCTTGCAAGTGTCGGTCTCAGGGCACTGAAATTTACATGCCTTTATTGTAGTGTGCTTGACGGCTCAGTGGCGCCACCATGAGAAATGGGAGCACATTCCGAACTGAAACCTTATTTGCAAAGAATGTGATTGTGAGTGTTATGCAGTGCTGCAAAATCTCGACAGTACACGGTGATATTGACAATTCTGCTTTGGTCACTCATTTGAGTTTATTAGCTAAATTTGTAACGAAATTAAATGACTTGAGCAAAACAATTACATGGATCCATTTTAATGAACAAGTTTCTACGTCCTGAGCTACTTGGATAACAATAATGTGACACAGAATGTACTAAATTACACTTTTTGTTACCAGGTGAATCTTTGTCATTGACGAAAAAATGAATGAGATTTTGACGAAGGTTTTTTTGAGGATCAAGTCTGTCAGTGACTATGTGACGAACAATTTTTTCAATATCGCGCGAAAGTCTGTCAATGACAATGACAAATCTCAGCACTGGTGTTATGTCTGTTTGTCTGTGTTTTGGCTGATGTTAAATTTGAAGGATACTCGGGCAAATATTCGGCCAACCGAATATTCGGTGCAGCTCTACAAAACAGAGTCTATGCTATAATCAGAAACCCGCCAAGAGTGAAGCCAGAAGTATCAATCGAACTGTCAAGCGGGGTACGAAACAAGCAAAGTAAATAAACATTATTGTTTCCACAGCCAGTATTGCATTCATTACTGACAATATTTTAGTAATTTTAGATGAAAGTACATTGTAGTATTTATAAGTTATACCCGAGGTTATACCACGCATTTGTTTGAAAATTTTACAGGTTCGATAATTGTTTGTCTCCCAGAAATGAAATTTTTCACTTCTTAATGAAATCTGGTTGCCATTTACTTTGACGAAAAATAAATCACAAACAGTGCTGATTGTTCGCAACATTTTCTCTTGGCGGGACTTTCATTAAAACATCGACATCCAAGAGCATACATTTCGGAAACTACACAGTTCGAAAAAGTAGTGTAAATTTCTGTTCAGTATGATGCACATAAATGGAGCGTCACATAGGGTAAATGTTGGCTTCGGCACCCATTGACTGTTTTCGGCAACCAAAATTTAAACGTTAATTTCACTATGTTTTCCCATCAACACACTTCCCTGAATGTATTCAAACGATTATTTAGTCTTTCAGCTTCAATCTGATTATATTTGTATGACCGAGCAATCCTGTAATGCCAGATTTTTCTTCAAATGAAGCATACGCACTTCAAAATGGGGTTGATTTCTAGTTGCCGATAATAGAACAGCTGGTTAACACGCAGTTCTAATGGGAAGGTTGCCGAAGAAAAAGAGTCTGCCGACAATAGTCACACTCACCTGAGAAGTTTGGAGCGTTGTAAAAACGCTTTAAAACCGTTTTGAAAAA
This sequence comes from Ochlerotatus camptorhynchus, assembly GCF_037179485.1. Taxonomy (NCBI): domain Eukaryota; kingdom Metazoa; phylum Arthropoda; class Insecta; order Diptera; family Culicidae; genus Ochlerotatus; species Ochlerotatus camptorhynchus. The sequence continues at coordinate 3,941,222 of NW_027040660.1, forward strand.
TTCTATCGATTAGAATGGATAGAGAAGCAAGCAGCAGATGAATGTAAACAAACAGACACGTCATATATGTGCGTGACGCTGAGAAAATGCTAATAGAAGTACGGACGCTGCTTAGATTGACGAGAATACGTAAATTCCCCTATCATATAAGTTTAGATTATATATCATGTAAAGTTCTGAGACATTTCATGCAATGTAGCAAATATTGTACACAAAATCCCATTGTTGTAAACAACATTGTTTACAAGTTGCTCGGTTGCGTGAAATGAAATACAAGTTTACGGGAATGAATGTTTACATCACTATTAAAATTCAGAATTTTTATCTGTGTACTGCGACATCGCTGATGAAATTGGAACTCCCTGTTTGCTGCACTACAGCAAACGTAGAGTTGCAGTTTCATTGTTGTATATTTTGTGGATGCTGACGTTTGTGCTCTTGAAATTTCGAGATGATAATAAGATCAATCAGAAATTAGGATTACGCAGCTATTCACCTTAAACGAGAAACCATTTTCAACCAAATGATTCCTTAAATTCTGAGGATAGGGCACCACCATTAACTACGCAAATGCTTGTATTTAATCTGTTTTTTATGTTTATTGCTTGTTCAATACATCCCTAGCCTAATTAACAAATACAACTGCCAGTAGCTGGTTTGATTTACTACTTTTCTCGACTAGGGTGGGTGTACCAGTTACGGCTATACTTGTGATTAAATTACGGCATATGGGAATCCCATAGGCCATATTTGCAACACACCATAATAGGAACCTATTGCCATAATTGGTACATCTACCCTACTTCCCGTCCAGACACCATATAGATTTCTGGCAGGGATTCCTTACAGGAAGAAAAAAACAACCCGAAGGACCGATGCCAGTTCTCTTATGCTTTTTGTTTAGTATTTAAATCGTTGGCTGTGGCTCAACATTACGCGCGAATCCCACTTAAAACACATAGCTAAGAGTGCTCCGGAGTTGGAGCAAATACTAGGACTTCCCTTCTACGGTGCCCGCCACCGTGAACGATTGTGTGTATTTTATTATTTTTGAAAATGTTTATTTCCCGCTGTTTTCGCAATTTTGCTAATGGTCTGTCGAGTGGAGCGCCTTCGTGCTGCATGCAGCGGAAAATTATTGCCCGCTTTGCTGTCATCTGCCTAGCGAGCGATTGCCCCGGCCACTTGCTGCCGGTAGTCCAGTACCTTTCTATACCGACTGTAGTGCCAGAGCCATTTGGTGCTAATTTTTTTCGCTGATAGAGTTACGATTTCCATTCCCGGCCCTGTATACATTTATCCCACTCAAGCAGAGGAAGCGTGAAATCTGCTGAATAATTTATAGCGACGACGATTGCAATTGTAAAAATTGCTCGTGAATTCAGATGGGTCGTAGAGCAGCTAAGCGAACAAATACCAACAACCATGCGCCTCCAGTGAACCAGGCGGAAATAACTCGGAAGCGTTATCGTTCATCACTTTTGCCTACTAATTTACGAACCGACTACCGACTGAACCCGTCGGTAAGCCATAAATAATCTGCAACTGATTGACCTTCGCAGATTTATGGACATTATCTCTACAGCTTTCTCTCTCTCGCGTTCACCCTAATACACAAGTATAGGAGAGCATCCATCCAGCCAAAGCAACTGACCATGACGGAAAATGCCTTTCGAAAATATAAGCAAGCTCATTTACCGAAACTGACCTCGGCAAAAACAACGATATAAACAAGTTGCTTGGCCAAAATCTTCGGAAAAACCGGAAGATGAAAAGCCCATGTCACCGTCAACAGGAATGGATGGAGAGGAGACAGGGAAGATTAATTACAACCTTCAAATCAAATCAAACAAGCTGCTGCTGCTGCTGCTGCTGCTGCTGCTGTGCTCCGCCTGATGGGGCAGATGTTGGGGTTCTCGGGCTATGAGCAACGTCCTACGTGGTTCGTCATTGCGAGATTGTTGATCAACTCGGATGGCAAGCAGATGCCAAGCGGAACTGGTGGAGGGGGGTAAGTTATGTTATATTACGCCGTCCTCGCCGGTATACGGTTGACCATGAACAGTTTATTTGGGCCATCGTCATGGTTTGAATTTAGCGAAAAAATGCAGTTCAGGGTGGTGAATGTAATTGTAGACCGATTATATTCGTGCCGAATTTATTTATTTATTTATTTTATTTATTTATTTATTTATTTATTTATTCGTCAATCAATCAAATCGTAGACTACATATTAACATTAGGACTTATGTTCTATGACTTCGCAGGGTTCTGCAATATATTTTTAATTTTGTTGAGGGCATATTTAGGTCAATCATTTCACAGTGATGATTATAAACAGTCATCATCTGATTTACCGGTCCAAATTTAGCGTAATTGGTCCGATGGCGATCTACTGCGAACAACTGTCGATTGCGTAATTGTCGGGAAGGCGCATACAAATTTAACCTTGACAATAGATCAACTGAGTCAATGCGTTGCGAAATGATATTGTTTAATAAAGAAATCTTTGCGTAATCCCGACGTTCTTTCAATGTTTGAATGCTGATCAGCAAACAACGTGCTTCATATGACGGGAGAGGAAAAAATGCTTTTGGATTGACTCTATTCGTTCTTCATGCTTTTTCATATAGGGTGACCAAACAACGCTACAATATTCTAAAATTGACCTCACATAAGCAACGTAAAGTGATTTAATTGTATAAGGATCTTTAAAGTGGATACCGAAACGTTTTATAAAATTAAGCATATTGCCTGCTCTATGTATTATTGTGTTATAATGGTCCACAAATGTCAATTTAGAATCTAAAATAACACCTAAATCTCATACATTTTCACATTTTTGAACATTTTCATTACCTAATGTAATACAAAGATTTTGTTTGTTTAGTTTTCTACTGTACGTTATAAGACAAACAATAATTACAAACTTATGCAATATGATTAACCCTCCGTTACTCGCGCCAACTTTTGTAACACGAGTACTCGCGCGTTGTACTTTGTACAACAGTGTGAGTTTTCCATTGAAATTTTCGCAGCTGAGCAACCAATCGATATGAAACCAACGGGTATTCCTTAAAAAACTTGTTTTTAACTAAACAAGCTAAACTTTTATCACAGCTAACCCCCAAAAATGCGGATAATAGAGAAAATGTGATTAGAAACCGCGTAAACGGTGTCCGTACTACGTGGGATTTGACTTAATTGGTTGCAACATGGAAAATCTCGAGATCCTGACCAGATAGAAAGTTACTGTCTTGGGCAAAGTTGTTTTTGAGATGATAACCTTTTTGCTGGTGGCGGGAAATTCAGAATTTTTTCACTACGTAGCGCTAGAATACATGTGAAATTATCGCATGAGATATATTTCGAGATCATGACCAGATAGAAAGCTACTGTCGTCGACAAAGTTGTTGATGAGATCAAAGCCTATTTCTTGGTGCACAATAGTTCAAAATTTTCTCAATACGCGGCGCTATTATACAAGTGAAATTCTCATATAAAATATCTCGAGATTCTGACCAGATAGAAAGTTACTGTTTTCGACAAAGTTGTTCAGAAGGTTAAGGCCTTTTCGTTGGTGGACAGTAGTTCAGAGTTTTCTCACTTCGCGGCGCTATATCTCTAGATCCTTACCTGATAAAAAGTCACTGTCTTCGGCAAAGTTTTTCAGGAAGTCAAGATCTTTTCATCGGTGGAGTATTTCAGAAAATTCTCGCTAGTATATACGTGCAATTTTTGCATATAAAATAACTTGAGATCCTGAGCAGATAGAAAGTTACTGTCTTCGGCAAACTTGTTCAGGGGGTTAAGTATTTTTGGCTGGTGGACTTCTAGTAGCCCAGAATTTTCTCACCACGTGGCGCTTGTAAACGTGTACAATTCTCGCGAGATTCTGAGCAGGTAGAAAATTACTGTCTTCGAAAAAGTTGTTCATGAGGTCAATGCCTATTGCTTGGTGCACAATAGTTTAGAATTTTCACACTACGTGGCGTTAGTATACACGTGATTTTCTCGAGTTTATGATCTGATAGATGTTGCTAGTTGACAGTAGTTCAAAATTTTCTCACTACGTAGCGCTACAATACACGTGAAATTCTCGCATGTAGAAAGTTACCGTCTTCAACAAAGTTGTTCAGGAGATCAAAGCCTATTGCTTGGTGTACAATAGTTGAGAATTTCCTAAGCGGCGCTAGTAAACACGTGAAATTTTCACATATAAAATATCACGAGATCCTGACCAAATAGAATGTTAATGTCTTGGGCAAAGTTGTTCAGGGAGCCAAGGCTGGTGGACAGATTTTTTTTTTCACTTCATTGCGCTTGTTTACCCGTGCAATTCTCGCATTAGATATATTTAGAGACCTGCTAAACTGTGATCGGCAAAGTTGTCCAGGATATCAAAACTTTTTCTTTAGTCGACAGTACAGAATTTTCTGTGACAGTCTAGAACAAAATAAAAAAAATCCAGTATTTACGTGTGCACGGACAACGACACTAACTCAGAGAGCGAAGCACTTTTGCTCAGTTGAATAGAGAAATTTATAAAACCGTACACTACCGATCATAAGTTTAAGGACACTCAAATTTTCGTTCTTTTTAGAACATTTGAAATATTTTGAATGGAAATACAAAGAGAAAAATTACTCAATATCATTTTCAAAGTTTTTATACCAAAGGTTCACCCAAAGTTACACTATTTTTCAAAATTTACTCTGAAGAATCATGATTGATTTTCTCAGAATTGACTTGAAAAATAACAAATAATTTGAAATTAAACGTAGTAGTAGAACCCTTATGCTATACCATTAATACCATTAAAATAACCTAAGGAGATCAAAAATTGGACGTGAAATGAGAGCGCTTTGAACAAAACATATTTGCATGTTCACCATCCGGAAGAACTTAGCCGCATGTACAACTTTGACGATGACAGTTACTTCCTGACCTTAAGCTATAGCATATACAAATATTTTACATGTACACTAGCGCTGCATACCAAAAATATTCTGAACTATTTACTGTTCATCAGCAAAAAAGCTTTGATCTCCTTAATAACTTTGCCGAAGGCATTAACTTTCTATTTCGAGATCTCGAGATATTTTAAACGTGAAAATTTCTTTTTTTTTCACTAGAGCCGCGTAGTGACAAAATTCTGAAACTTTGTGCACCAAAAATAGGCTTTAACCTCCTGAGCAACTTTGTTCAAGACGGTAACTTTCTATCTGGTCAGGATCTCGAGATATATCACAGACGAGAATTTCACATTTCACTAGTGCTACGTATTTTTTTTTTTTTTTTTAATATCTTTATTAAGGAGACTTTCAGCCGTTGGCTGGCTCGTCTCCGCTACGTATTTAAAAATTTTGAACAACTGTCCACGAGCAAAAACTTTGTGATATCCTGAACAACTTTGCCGACGACAGTAATTTTCTATCTGGTCAAGAACTTGAGATATTTTATATGCGAGAATTTCACATGTATACCAGCACCATGAAGTGAGAAAATTCTGAACTACTGTCCACCAGCCAAAAGACCTTGACCTCCTGAATAACTTTGTCGTAGACAGTAACTTTCTATCTGATCAGGATCTCGAGACATAGCATATGCGAGAAGTGTACATAACGTAAAAAAAAACGCCACGTGGTGAGAAAACACTTAACTACTGTTTATCAGCCAAAAAGTCTTGACTCCCTAAACAACTTTGCCGAAGACAGCAACTTTCTAGCTGATCAAGATCTCGAGCTATTGAATGTGCGAGAAAGGCACGTATATTCTAGCGCCGCATAGTGAAAAAATTCTGAACTATTGTCAACCAACAAAAAGATCTTGAGTTCCTGAAAAAGTTTACCGAATACATTTACATTCTATCTGGTCAGGATCTAGAGATATTTTAGATGCAAGAGTTTCACATGTAAAGTAGTGCTACAAAGTGGGAAAACTCTGAACTACTGTCCACCTGCAAAAAAGCCTTGACCTCCTGAACAACTATGCCGAAGACAGTATATTTCTATCTGGTTGGGAACTCGAGATATTTTATTTGAGAATTTCACGTGTATACTAGCGTCGCGTAGTGAGCAAATTATGAACTATTGAGCAGAAAGAAATAGGTTTTGACCTCCTGAAAAACTTTGTGAAAGACAGTAACTTTCTATCTGGTCAGGATCTCGATATATTCCATGTTGTAATCAATTAAGTCAAATCCCACGTAGTATGGTCACATTTTACGCGGTTTCCATTTACATTTTTCCTATTATCCGCATTTTTAGTTGTTTACTGTAATCAAAGTTTAGCTTGTTTAGATCAAAACAAGTTTTTTGAGGAATACTCGTTGGTTTCAGATCGATAGGTAACTCAGCAACAAAATGGCAATGGAAAACTCATGTGTGTTGTACAAAGTACAACAGCGCGAGTAACGGAGGGTTAAAAATGTAGAAGGTAAGTGTTTTTACAGTTGTCATTCGCTGGTTGGGCCGCAGCCAGGCATACCAAAAATACCGCCTCATGACAGTATTTCAACGGCTGTCGCTTTCTTTTTCCTAATACAGCGTTGAGATTGAGCTATAAGCGACAGCCCATAGTGAGGCTGTTATACGACATGCAACGTTGCCGTCATGTGCAGTACACGACAGCTCGTTCTTAGTCATGTATTTTGTTCGTTCGGCTATGACAGCCTCCGATGGTCTTTCGTAACGTTCCTCGTACATACAACAAGCAGTCCGTCAAACTGCCGATTCGTTGCTGCTGTCTTGAAATTTTGTTTGTATGTCGTAAGACTGCTACTACACTACCAGTGTGACGCCGATGCTCGTTCGGTTGCTATCACGTTCGTGCTGCCCATTGCAAAATTTGCATCAAATATTTTTTTTTTGAAAACGCGCGGTCTTGAGCAGATCAGACATTCTGACATTCCGGCGAAAAATATAAGCCTACCCGACACCAACCTGACTTCTACCAAACCCCAACCCGATGTTGGCCCGACATAAACACAGAATTGACCCGACATTTGGCCGACGTCGATCATAAATTGACCTTACATTGATCCGACATCGGGCCGACAAGTCTGTTCGGGATCATTCTTCTGGGTTTCTTCCATACTCCACTGCCGTATATCAATTGTATATAATGTCTCGTGACAGCCTTTTCGAGACAGCCACTTGGGTAAGCTGAGGGATGTCGTCGGTTTGTGAAGGCTGTCATGACGACAGAAACATTGAAAACATGGTCATAAAGAAATGTGTAAATACAGCCCATTCGGTTCACTACGTTCCAAGCACGATGATTTTTGCAAAGCGGGTATAGATGCGACTGTTCTATTACAGCTTTCATTCTTTCGTGCGTGCACTGTTGCCAATACACTTCGAATTCAGATCTGAACGTACGGTAGCAAGCGGTAGTAAAGCACACAAAGCAACAGTCAATTCAGGTATAAACCAACTGTCGCGAGAGGTTGCCGGTGGTGTAGTGGTAAGCGTGATGTTCTGAGGCATAACATCCCTGATCACGCCTTCCTTCGGATGGGAAGTAAAGCCATTGGTTCCCGGTTCATGAGTTGATGGGTCGATAGGTAGGGTCCAGGTGTGGGAGCTGCCTTCCTGGCACGTCGGTAGCATTGGTGCTCAGCACGGAAAACAAGATCGACGGAAAAAACAAACCAAAGGAAAAAAAAAACTGTCGCGAGAAGGCTGTACTATTTGGAAGCCTGGCCGCAGCCGCAACCTTATTACTTCAATCGAATGCTAGGTCAACATTTATATTTTTTTCTTATCTTCATGGGTTTTGATGTTTATGATGCCATGATTTAGACTTCCCCCTCTTATGCATAGAAAATAGGCTATACATTTTTTTTGGAAATTTGTATCGACCATAGGAACTTATCCCCCCCGTGGTTTATAGCGAACCCCACACGTATCAATATATTAACGTGAAGTGGAATTGGGGATTGAAGATGTGGGAAAGGGATGGTGATTGAAGAATGTATTGACAATCGTGTAGGGTCCACTTATGACCAGCCTTTAATCTGACCGTTTTTAATCTGAACACTTTAATTTGAACCCCGCTAAATATTGCTCAACCGTCATTTCTCGACAGTGCCTACTTCGGTTCGGCACAGCGCTTGGCACAGTTAAATCTCGCGGCACAGATTAGGGTGTGCAGAGTTTAATACCCCTTGATACGATCGGTTATGATTTTGTGACAAATTGCGCAATGTGCACTGCTTCGCTAAAAATAATCCTTAATTTTTTTTCAACCGAGCCAAAAAATAAATAAATGCAATGCTCTACCCATTAGCATTAGAATGTCAATATGATATCCTATAGATTTTTATGTTTACTAGCATTAGCGAGTCTACTTTGGTGCACTTGGTCTACTTTTTATTGTATAAAACTATATATATGCTATAGATGGAGTATGAATTCGTAAGATTCTAATAAAATTAGGTGGAGCTTGTCTTTTCATGTATTCATGGGATGAAACGTATGAAAATTGAAGGGACGGTTTCCTCAGTGTATGAACTTTTTTTGTTTTTCAAAAATATATGGAAAGAAAGGGGAGGAGCTTAGAATGTGTTTTCAGTGTCATACAGAAAGTTAAACCTTTTCTCTGTTCATCGAGCGAGTCGATTGCTTCACTATATAGGGGAATTTACGTATTCTCGGCAACCTAAGCAGCGACCATCTTTCTATAGCCTTTTTCTCTAAGGAACGCACACATATGCAGTATTGGTTTGTTTACAATCTTTTGCTGCCAGCTGCTGTAACAATTTTAGTCGAAATAATTGTCAAAAACTGTTTTGAAATGCTTTTACAAACCTCCAATCTTCTCTAGTGAGAGCGACTGTTGTGGGAAACATCTTTTTATTCGGCAACCTTTCAATTTGAGCTGCGTGTTAAACAGCTGTGCTTTCATCGGCAACTCGAAATCAGTAGCATATTGAAAGAAAACGTTGCTAGATTGCTTTTCTCAGTGGTAAAAATATAATCTAATTGAAGCTGAAAGTCTAAAGAATCATTTGCATGCATTCAGCGAAGTGTTTTCGTAAGAAAATCCAGTGAAATTAGCGTTTCAATTTGGGTTGCCGAAAATAGTATGTCATGCCGAAGCCGTCATTTCCCCTATATTTATTTTTCAGAATCTTCGAAAACACGCATGATCCCGAAAATCAATTTTAGGTAAGTGTTATTTTCAGTGTGTTTTCGGAAAAGTTGTTCAGCTTAATGTACACTCAAAAAATACTGAAATCTAAATAGTATAAAAGTTACGCTAAATCGCAACTCTCTGTACCGACGCAAAGGTCGGTATAAAGGGAGACAATGCAAACTTAGTATAAAAATGGTTTATGCGTGCCATAGTATAAAATCGAAATATACTAACAATGCATAGATACGGTTTATTCGAGAGAATGTATTTTTCGCTTCTTTATTTTATTTATGGTAAATATTATTGTTTAAAAATAATATTATTAAAAAATACGTACAATTTCGATGTTCATTATACCCCGTTCACATTACAGCCTATATCACGTAATATAGGCTGTCTTGCAATGAGCACTCATACATAGGATTTCCAGTGAAAACTAGATGTATGAGTGCTCATTGCAAGACAGCGTATATCACGTGATATACGCTGTAATGTGAACGGGGTATTAGGATGAACTCGTGCTCACGCAGTCTAGCTGCCCAGCTGATCACATGCGCAGAGAATCCAGATGTTCTTTTTCCTGTCATTTTAGTAAACACTGATCGAATTCCACTCCGTTATTCGGACTAAGTATAATTTTGACGAAAATTTTAATCGAACCTATGTTTAAATTTTGAAAAACCGTTAAATGCATAAAATTTAATCTATATTCGTTTTGTAATATTTTTGAGTATATCATGCTCGTTTAGAGGAGTCTCGTGGCCCTTGGATGCACATTCACATGAAATCGTGGAGCACTAAAATTATTTTTTGATTGTAATGATACTCTAGTCAGAAAACGTGCAAAGAGTTCAAAATAAAATTTAGTTTATCAGTATTTTCCAAGCCTCATATTTGTTTTTCAAATCTTCCTGTTTTTGATTTGGTTTCTTTAAATTGAATTGTTCTATAGGAATCGAATGTGGCTGGTAATGTATTACATTTTAACCAGGAAGCATTGGATACAAATTGGGGAAAATAAATGACTGATGAAGCCGTGTTGGCACAAAGAGGAAGGCAGCACAAGGTTTGAAATTCTCCTTAATCACAATTTGGTTGAGCCCAAAATTTCTAAAACAATTTCTAGGTTCAAACTTTCCGTTTCCAAAATCGGCCTTGTCAACAGTTAGGACTAATACATTTTGATCAACTTGCGTTTTGCTTAATACCTGTGATCGAAGTGTGCGGTCCGACATGTTGTTTTCTTTTTATTCGACTGGTAGCATTAAACAACTGTGACTACACCATCGGGCTGTGTTTTGATTTTAATTAGTTATGGTTTGATATTCTGATTGTGAACTTAGTGAGAATATTTTTTCCATCCAATGTTACTTTCTGGAAATTCATTTGTCGAGGTGCGATGGAACCGAATCCGCAGAGCTTCAGAGTGGCGCATCGGAGTAATTCTTTCATCACGCCTTTTGTTTCATGAAAATTAGTTATAAGTCTCTTCCAAATTGATTTGTATGTGTTTGTTCTTTAATCTAGAAGTGAGTATACTGCGCCATTGCACAGTGGCCTAGGATGGAAATTTAGCAGACTACTTCCTAAAACATTTGCTTTTTGGTGGTTGAAGTTAAGGGGGTGCAATTTAAAAATCCAACGTATTGGGGGTGCAATTTCAAAAATCCAAAATCTTCCGCGTTACGAAAAGTGGTCAGGTTTTGACCACTTATAACTCTGTCAATAGCGGATAGGTCACTATTTAAAATTACACAAATGTCCAACTGTTGCAATGCTGATCAAAATTTTCACGGATTGCCTGCAAAAAGCGCTTTCCCTAACACAGATTTCAAAATCGAATTTCATCCGGTCTCGCCGAACGGTGCTTATTCAATCACAATGTGTGGTGGTGTCCGGTTGGTCGTCATCAGCATCTGTGTAGAGCACCCTCATGAGGACTGTTTATTAATGAAAGTAGACACCTTTTTCTCAAAGTAAAATATTTATTTTCGAACATTAATTGGGGCCTCCCTTAGCTCAGTCGGTAAAGGCGCAGCTACGAAGCAAGACAAGGTGGCTGGGTTCAATTCCTGGTCCGGTCTAGGAATTTTTCGGGTTGGAAAATTTCTCGACTTCCCTGGGCATAGAAGTATGATTGGACTTGCCACACAATTATATCAATGCAAAAATGGTATAGGCATCGAAAGCTCTCAATTAATAACTGTGGAAGTGCATCTAGAACACTAAGTTGAGAGCACGCAATAAGCTAATATGCGATATGCAATAAGCTTGAAATGCGAAGAAGAAGAAGAAGAAGTTTACTTTATATAAATGAAAGTCAACATACATATGCCCGATTTCCCGTGAGTTTGAACTTCTCATTTCTGAAGAACACTCGGTCATTTCTCTTGATACAGCCCATTAGATTTTGCACAACTTTCTTCTTAACCTTTCGCTGTGCTGCAGACCAAATTTTCTTGAAGCAGTCAACAAAGCTTGCTTCTGTTCCATCTTCCTAAGATGCCGTTTAATTATTGCCCAGTATCTTTCGATAGGGCGCAGTCCAGGGCAGATTGGAGGATTTTGGAATTTTTGGACAAAATCGACTTTTATTTCTTGAGCATCTCCAACGTAACAGAAGCATAGTGAGCAGATGCAAGATCCGGCCAAAACTATGGAGGATCCGTATGCTTTCGTTAGATGGGTAGAAGCCATTTTTTGATGCATTATTTTCTGTAATTTTCACCATTGATTGTGCCCGTTGTGAAATAGGAAGAACTCTTCAAGCCACAGGAGCAAATGGCTTGCCACATCAAAACCTTTTTTTTTTCAAATTTTTCGGTTCGTAGGAATCGCACATCATCAGGCACATCTGTCCTCTGCCCAGCGTTGAAAAATTGCGGCCCGGGAAGTGTACTGGTATCCAATTTGACGTAAGTCTCGTCGTCCACCAAAATGCACCGGTTCGGCGTTTGAAGGAGAACGTCATACAAGTTCCGGGACCGTATTTTCGAAGAATCTTTCTGTGAATCCGTCCTTTTGGGTGCGTTTTGCTTCTTGTAGGTTCTGATATTAATACGTTTTTTGATATCCTGCACAGTTCCGACGCTAATGTCCATTTTTTTTTGAAAATTTCACGAACGGAACACGGCTTATGCGATTTCAAAAGGCGTACTGCGGCCAGCTCCTTTTTCTCGTCCGATGCCTACTTTTTGCGCCCAGATTTCGGTAAATCTTCAAGAGAACACCCCAACAAACAATTTTAGCTGCAGATCAGCTTATACAGACAAAAATTAGCTGCATAAGGCAATTTTCAGCTGTATAAGCTAGTATGCAGCTAAAATTGTTAGTTGGGACGTTTCACCAAACTTCTTAACAATCTTGAACACTGTAGCTTTACCGCACTTCACACTTTTTGCCAATTCTGGAATCGATAACTTTTCGGAAAACCATTTGTGCAGAATTAATCTGCGAGTTTATTAGCTGATCCGACCCATCGCTCGAAATTTCTCATTTATTTTTTTTTATTTTTTAGGTGTGTTGCCAAAATAAACAATGTTTTTACACACTGAGCGAAAATTAACAATTTTTCGTTACGTTTGTACGCTAAACCATTGTCAGTTGTTCTCTGAAAAATTTGCTAGTGTCTTCACGGACAAGAGACTGAGTGACGGCCATGCCTCACTGGTTGCCAGTTACGTACCACTCTCTGGCCAAACCATGAGCAGAATTGACATCAATCCCGAGATGTTTTTCAGGGCTTCCTAGAAACTCAAGTCGTCGTACAATCCGGGTCCTGATGGAATTCCATTGGCGTTCCTCATAACGCACTTGGACAGTTTGTTGTCTCCACTGCTGCACGTTTTTCAACAGTCTGTGGACGTCGGAGTTTTCCCATCCTGTTGGAAGCTAGCGCACATGTTTCCAGTACAGAAAAAAGGCAACAAACAGGACGTTGGCAACTACCGTGGCATTACTTCGCTTAGCGCTGTTGCTAAATTGTTCGAACTCGTTGTTATGGAACCGTTACTCGCTCACTGTAAGCCGTATATTAATATCGACCAGCATGGTTTCATGGCTGGTCGCTCCACTGCCACTAACTTGCTGTGCCTTACTTCCTACATCTCTAACAGTATGTCGGATCGTGCTCAGACGGATGTCATTTATACTGACTTATCTGCTGCCTTCGATAAATTGAATCACCGCATATCAATCGCTAAACTGGACAGGCTTGGTATCCACAGCTGCCTTTTGCAATGGTTTCAGTCGTACCTCACCGATCGCTATCTTACTGTTGTCATTGGTGATCACCAGTCCCGTACGTTTGCTGCCACATCCGGCATACCTCAGGGTAGTCACCTGGGACTACTAATTTTCCTGATTTATTTCAACGACGTGAATCTGGTAATTGAGGGACCACGATTATCTTACGCAGATGACCTTAAACTCTACTTCCGAATTCACTCAATTGAAGACTGTTGCTTCCTTCATCGTTAGCTGAATGCTTTTACTGATTGGTGTATTCTGAATCGTATGGAGGTTAACTCGTCCAAATGCTCGGTTATCTCTTTTTCGCGCAAGAAAGAGACTATTATGTTCAAGTATGTTTTGTTAGGCACTGAAATTGAGCGCGTCAGCCAAACTAAGGACCTAGGCGTGATTCTGGATACAAAACTCTCTTTCAAGCAGCACATCTCGCACGCCGTCGACAAAGCTTCCAGAATTCTAGGGTTTATCTTCAGGATTGCCAAAGACTCCACGGATATCTACTGCCTTAAATCGTTGTACTGCTCCTTGTCTCGCTCCATATTAGAATACTGCTCGGTTGTCTGGACTCCTCACTACAACAACGGTGTCGAAAGAGTTGAGTCGACGACGGTTCCTGAGATATGCGCTACGTAAACTGCCGTGGACGGATCCCTTCCCATTGCCTAGCTACGAAAGTCGTTTGCAACTGATCCATCTGGAGCGCCTGTCGGTCCGAAGAGATACAGCAAGGGTATTGCTAATTACGGATATTTTGCAAGGACGCACCGATTGCCCTGTCCTCCTTGAGCAAATTGACATCAATGTTCAACCCCGAGCCCTACGGAATAATTCAATGCTGCACCTGCCCATACAGCGAACTAATTATAGCATGTTCGGTGCAATCGGTGGTTTACAGAGACTCTTCAATAGGATCTCCGCACTGTTTGATTTTGACCTGACTCGCCAGCTGCTTCGCCGGAGGTTTAGTTCATTTTTTTCTAGATCAGTTTAGTTTGTTTAGTAATGTTCCTTTTTTTTACGAGATGACTATCTATGTACTTTGTTTTAGTACTTTTCATGTTTAGTTTAATTTACATCATTGGGGAAAATAACGCCTGTTGATGTTCAGTCATATAAATAAATAAATAAATAGGTGTCCACTTTCTTCAAGAACAGCTTAGCATCACTCAACCATCACGACAAAACGATCCTTTTCAGGACCACCATAAATTTGTTAAAGAGTATTTTTCTGAAAATTTGTCAAGGTCATCAATCGGATGTCAGCTCCCACAAGTTTAAATCTAACATACCATGTATTTTAAGGCAACATTGGGGGTGCAATTTCAAAAACCAAAGTCCGTCATGGCATGAAAGTGTTCTGATTTTGATCCAGAGATGATGGATTTTAATTCTTAATACGCCAATCGATAGGGAATTTTTCTCAATTGTAAAAAGGTCACTATTTAAAAATGCAAGAATGTGCGACTGTAGCTCTGATAATTAAAATTATCGCCGCTTGCCTGCAAAAACCGCTTTCCCTAACAAAGATTTCAAAATCGAATTCCAACCGGTCTCGCCGAACGGTGTTCACTCAATCGCCGCGTGTTGTGAGTGGTGATGTCCGGTCGTCATCATCATCAGCAGCAGCAGTGCTTTCGGCACGTGGCGTTGTAAATTTTTCTCCAGTACACAACGAAAGGCTCCCCGCAAGCAGCTATCAAGGCTGCCCTCTAGAGCCCTCCGTTCACCAAAGAAGGAGGAAGAAGCCGTACCGCTACTGATCGGATTCAGTTGCTCGTCGTGAGCCACCGTGGGTCATCTATGCCAAGCGCGTCACTCTCTCATCTCGAAAAATCTCTAATTTTTATGATTGATCGCTGATATCTCGCGATTGGAAAATTTTAGCAGGAAATTCCTCCAATCAATTTTCGCTCTTTTAGTATCTATTGAATAAACCAAAAATTCCGTGCAATCAAAGAGGGTTATTCCACGGCAGGTTCCGCAAAGCAAATCTGATAAAATAACGTTGAACGCTTTCTAGCCGTTCAGAGTGTACGGCATGAAAAGTACCCTTGAACTCCTCTGGTAAAATTGACTGATGTCTCTAACGATTCACGTTTATATTTTTCAAAAAACATCGAAAATTGATATTAAAAAGCTAGATAAAATCATTAAACAAAACAAACACTCGGACTCTTAGGAAAATTTAACCATAGAATTTGTGATTTTAAGGTTTTTTTTTTTTAGAAATTGGTCTGTTCTCCAAGATGATAAATAAAAAACAATTTTTATTTTTATTCAAATTTTCATAAATGTCTGACGATTAATCTTATTTGTTTAGATACTTAATACCATATGTTTAGATACATCTGAATCCTCGTACGATACCACCGTGAATTTTACCTTTGGCCCATACTCACCCGCTTGACCGATGAAGCTCTCATAGAAAAAGCTTATTTTTGTCTTTTGCTCTTTTTTTTTCCACGATACACGAGCTCTTAACTGGCGCGTAATGCGTGTCGCAACGTTTTTCCCTACTCACGTCCGAGGCCCCGAAAAAGCTTTTTCCCGTTATCGGTGCTGCAACTATGTTTTTGTTTCTTCCGGTTGAGCTATTCCTAACCGACAAAAAAAAAAACATGCTAAGGCTCCATCGCAACCGGTTATGAACCCACTTCATGCATCGTCCTCTGAACCAAGTCAGCTTTGCTAACGTCATTCATTTAGAATAGAATCAGGCTGACCTCACGCTGGGCTGGTAAATGTTTTCGGCCTATGTTTTCCACTTTCCCCGCTAAAAAAAAAAATATGACGAAGCAGAAATTTAAAAGTCATCACCTATAGCTATGACGACATTTCAAATGTCTCGTGTCATGATGACCCGGGCAAGTATTGGAATAATGTCAAGAAACATATACTTAGTCCATAGTGTATGGCACACATACTGCCTGTATCAACAACATTAAAGAGCAGAAAATGTACTTCTTTAAGCAACCACCCACCCATCCATGGAACAAGAAGAAGGAGGAAGAAAAATCCAACCACTAGCCACTTCCGGTGGGGTCCACTCTCTAGAGAAGCAACACTGCGGAACACCATGTTTATACAAAGCTTCTCGAAAGAACATCCCTACTGATAGCAATGGACGTTCCCCGTATTCTGTGTACGGAAGCGTACAATTAATCGTCCCTCGATAAGGATCAAAATGGAATGAGGAGGTGGATTTTTTTTTTTGGGAAAAAAGGAACTTTGGCTAGTCTTAAGGGACGATGACGTCCCGTCAATCAACGACGATCGGCACGGGAATGGCACGCGTCATCAATCTTTTACGACTTTCCGCTGGGGAATGAGCCTGTTGTGCCACTTTCAGTATTGGATTAAGGGTTTCCGGTGGGAGAAGGCTTATTTTTTAGGCGGTCGATTCTGTGTTGCTCCGTTTGCTAAAGTGATGGTTACAAAGCAAATTTGAAAAAAAAAGTTTCATTTTACTCTCTGGGAAAGAGGATTTGCGAGTAAATGATGTGGCGTTGGTGGAATAATCTTGATAAGATAGAATTTTACATTATTTATACACGCAAACCAAAAATGTATTACATTGAATGTTAGTTGCATTTCCTATCATTCTCCACAGTGAATGATTTTAGTTAAATATGCAGACGATGCAATGATTTTTTATCGATTTTATTTCGTGTTCTGTCTACGCTTTCGACTATATCACCAAGCATTTTATCTATAACATTATAGAACGACGCACACACTTTCCTCGATTCTCTCCAATTCCCGTTCAGCGGAAAAAGCTTTTGAATAAAATTAATTCAATAATAGTCTGCTAACATGAAGTTTACACTGAACAAAAACTTTGAAAATGAAAATAAACATTCCTCTTGTGGACGTTCTAAAGTGAGCTATGTTGACGAGAAAATAAGTTGAAAGTGAACTATTTTATAGAAAACATAATAAAACCGAAATTATGTCAATCATTAAAACAAATATTTTTCTTTATAGCTATGAGCTTTTAGAAGCAGGCCTGGGTTCTGAGGCATAACTGATCATGCCTTCCTTCGGAAGGGAAGTAAAGCCTTTAGTCCCCGGGTTGAGTTGATGGGTCGATAGGTAGGGTCCTGGTGTGGAACCTGTCTCCCTGGCGTCGGTAGCATTGGTGCTCAGCACGGAAAACAAATCAACGAAAAAAAAGGATTGTACACACTTAGATATTTTCCCGAGATGGGTACCACCGAGCAACTCGGCATTTTATTTTGCTGGATCTCAGTTAAAAACTTGCCGAGATTCAGCTTACAAACGGGAATTTTGCCGTTATCTCAGCTAACAAACATAAATTTTGCTGAATCTCGGCAAATTTTTCACTGAGATCCAGTTTAATAAAATGCCGAGCTGCTTGGTGGTGCCAATCTCGGCAAAAAAATCTAAGTGTGTAACAGAATGTTTTTAAGATTTAAATATCAAGATAACAGAAGCGTCAGTTCTTAAGAATTAGGCCGAACGGCAACGATTCTAAATCGCAGATTTTTCATGAATTAAAGGGCGAACACGAAATTATTGCGACACCGAAAATGTCATGCCAATTTTCTTATAATGTTTAGAATCAAACCAAAATTTTAGGGTAGTTTTATACATAGATTTACTTCAAAAATCAAAAGAAAAGTTAATCGATGGAGCCTTGAGTGTAAAATTGAACGCATTTTCACTTGATGCCCTCCATCAAAGTCTTTACAGTGTCATCCGGTACCAGTTTCTCAGTTTTTTTTTCTTTCCATTTTCTTAACATGTCCTTCTCGTCTTTGACTGTCTTCTTGCTCTTCCGAAGTTCCCGCTTCATCAGTATTGCTCCACCGGGCGCAGCTCCGGACAGTTTGGCGGATTCATGTCCTTTGGAACAAAATGGACAGAATTGGCCTCATACCACTCCAGGACACTTTTAGAATAGTGGCATGATGCCAAATCTGACCAAAATAGCGGAGCTTCGTCGTGCTGCTGCAAGAACGGCAAAAGGCGCTTCTCGAGGCACTCAGATTTGTAGATCTCGCCATTTACTGTGCCCTTTGTCACGAAAGGCTCACTCCTCAGTCCGCAAGAGCAGATGGCCTGCCAAATGAGATATTTGGAGGCGAACTTCGACATTTTCTTTTTCTTAAATTTGTCGTCCACATCGAACTTGCTCTTGCCGGTGAAAAACTCCAACCCCGGAATTTGCTTAAAATCGGCTTTTATATACGTTTCGTCGTCCATCACTCAGCAGCCATATTTTGTCAGCATCTTCTCGTAGAGCTTCCGTGCCCGAGTTTTAGCCGTCGATTGTTGCCGCTCATCGCGGTTTGGGAAGTTCTGTACCTTGTATGTATGTAGTCCAGCTCTCTTCTTTGCATTCTGGACGTAGCTTAGCGACATGTCGATCTTTTTAGCCAAATCACGGCTTGAGACGTTGGGATTTGCTTTAATCATCCGCTTCACCTTTCCCTCCGTCTTTTTGTTCTCCGGTCCCGGTTTTCTTCCAGCTCCTTTGCCGTGGTCCAACGTCAACCGCTCCTGGAACCGCTTCAACACTCTGGAGACGGTTGAATGGTGAATGTTCAACATTTTTCCCAACTGCCGGTCAGGAAATTCCAAGTGTTTGGAAAGAATTTGTTCTCTCAACTCGCGTTGGTTCACCTCCATTTTCGTTGAATCGAAAAACACGACTTCGAGTTTGACAGCATGTACACAATACACATCAATGAGAAAGTGTGCAAAATTTGGTTGATTTTTACTCAATGGTAAAAAAGTTATGCCCTGTTGAATGTGTCGCAATAATTTCGTGTTCGCCCTTTATATGCAAATCACCAGGACTATTTAGAAAAGAAAGTTTTCTCTTTATGAATCACATTCAAAAAATCATAATTTATTTATTTGTCGTCAATCAGTATAGACCGTTTTACAAGGGGTAAGTTACTCCGCACACCAATACTGGGTAATCTTTTTTGTCAGTGTGCCGCAGGTGTGCCGGTCATAGAGCAAGCTGCGATTGTTTGTAATATACCCATCCCGGCAACCCGGTATTTCTGACTCCTGGAATGTTTTGGTTAGAAATCGCAAGGATAAATCGGATTGAGGATGACGCGGGAAGTGGCGGGAAGTGGCGGGCGTTGGTGTTTCATGTTCATATGATGATAAAAGTCCTGTGTTTTAGGGTTTTATAATGCCCTCAAAGACAGACCAGAAACCTAGCCTATCGTGCTGTGAAAAACAACGGTCTATCAGCGGCCGGAAAGAGATGGAACCGGTTGGAAACTGTCGTGATTTCCGGTGGTCTGTTCGCCAGGTGCCCTAACGAACATATGATGATCCATGGTCAGGTCTGACAATAGGATTGCTTGGAGTGGACGGAGTCTCTCAACCTCAAATGTCCGGGTGCTCTCTCGCTACTGGGGTGCTGCTCGCTGGTGTGTGCGTCCGTCCGCTTTGTTGTCCGACTGCTTTGTTGTCCGACTGCTGAGTGAGCCACGGAAGTAGTAGTAGTAGTAGTAAAATTTACGTTTATTTTCTGGGTTTTTATGTTTCAACATTTGATTTAACATTCCAATTGGTTAGCCTTTGGCTCTTCATCTTTGTTCTAGTTAATTGGTTATTCTAATGTGATGATTGCGTTTAGCGCTAATTTACAGGATACCCTTTTGTAGGGATTATTGACTTGAATTTAATGGTTTGAATTTAAAAATTTGATAGCCTACCTACTTGAGCACCTAACTGCTTAAACTAGGTTGCCAAATCACGAATGATCTGGTGGTTTGATCGCAGACAGGCTACTCTGAACCTTTCCAGCGTGGAAGTCTTTCGCTCCTCGAGTGTTTGAAGACCGGCCAGGTGGTGAATTTCAGAATTACGAGTTCGCGGTGGACTGTTAAGGATCATTCTGAGGATCTTGTTTTGGATCCTCTGAAGCTTTAAGTGGTGGCACTTAGCACAACTCTCCCGTATGGCATACCATACTCAATAGCCGGCAGAATGATTTGCTTGTGGACAGCAAGCTTGTTTTTGAGGGACAGGGTGGACTTCCTGTTTATCAGAGGGTAGAGTGACCTGATCAAGATGTTACACTTGGTGGATGCCTTGTCCACACGGGATCGGATTAGCAATTTGCTATCGAGGGTGAGACCAAGGTAGACTACTTCACTCGACCATTCAATGGGAGTGCTATCAAGATGGATCTTGACGTTAGCAGGCGGAACAAGCCGAGGTGAATACGAATGTGGAAACAGAATGGTTTGTGTTTTAGCTGCATTGATACAAATCTTCCAGCTCTTAAGATAGTTGGACAAAACATCCAGGCCTGATTGTATTTTACTCGCCAGGGCACGGATCACTCGACCCTTATAGATGATGGAGGTGTCATCTGCGAACATAGACAGGATACCACCACCCGGCAGGGGAGGAACGTCTGACGTGAAAATGTTGAATAGGATAGGCCCAAGCAGGCTACCTTGAGGGACCCCTGCATCAACGTTGAACGTATCAGAGGAGACATTGTTCAAGTAGACCTGGAATGATCTGCCCGACAAGTAGTTTTTGATGATCTTCACGAGGTAGATCGGAAAGTTGTATCGATGCAGCTTGTACACTAGACCATCATGCCAGACATTGTCGAACGCCTTCTCGACGTCCAACAATGCCATGGCAGATGTATTGGAAACGGACTTGTTCCGCTTGATGATGTTAGTAACCCGTGCGAGTTGGTGGATGGTAGAGTGGGCTTTCCTAAACCCGAATTGCTCTTTGAGAAAGATGTTATTATCATTTAAAAACACCAGCAGACGGCTGAGTATCAATTTTTCGAATAGCTTCGAGATGGAGGACAAGAGGCTGATGGGGCGATAGCTTTTGGCACTGGTAGGATCTTTGCCAGGCTTGTGCATTGGAATCACTTTGGCTAACGGTAGATGGTTGAAGAAGTCAATACTCAAGTTTTTCAACTCGAGGTTGACTACACCATCCATACCCGCGGCCTTCATGTTTTTAGTACTTCTAATAGCTGCTATCACCTCATCAGCCGATATTCTACTATGATCATGCACTACTACGGGGGTGTCAGCGACTCTAGTCATTGCCTCCAGTATGGTAGGCCCATGGGGGCTCACCATGGTTTGACCAAGATTATGTGAAATCACAAAATGTTGGCCAAGAGCATTGGCCTTTTCAACTGGGGTTATCAGTAGGGATGGGTCTAAGTTCTGGTCAACAGAGGAAAGCGAAGGGATCGGCCTCGACTTATTTTTCAAAATTTTGGTCATCTTCCAAAATAGTTTTGCACAATCTGGGAGAGAGCGAATCTTTTTGGTAAAGTCGTTATTTCTGAGTTCCACCATCCTGGCCTGGATAATTTTGGTTGGCCTATTGACATTGGTCTTCAAGTGGTGCAGCCCAGAACGCTGGAACTGCCTATGAATGGTGTTACGGAGCCTGAAGATCTTTGGTTGGGCTGTCAAGGTTCAGAGTATGACTCACCTGTCTGGATGCTGGTACGTGTTGCTCCCTGGCACGGGATATCGCCTCTTCGATGACTTGCAGACACTGATCGACTTCTTCGTACGACTCCGGTAGGACGTCGTAATCGATTGCTGTGTCCACACAGCGCTGATACTGCTGCCAGTTGACACGATGGTAATTTCGCCGGGAAACTTGAAACCTATTGACCGAGGAACCTACTTCGGCCACCACCGGATAGTGGTCCGAGCTCAGTTTCTGATAGGCGATAGGTTGGGAGATGTTATCGCCAATGTTGCTGATGAAGATGTCGATGGTGGCATGAGCTCCGGATCGACTCAACCGGGTGGGAGTGTCGGGACACAGAATGTTGTAGTGGGCTTGCTGCAGATCGTTGTATAATATTGTGCCGTTCTGATTTCGCCGACTATTGCCCCAGGCTTGATGCTTGGTGTTCAGGTCGCCAGCGATGACGAAATTTTGCCGCCGTCGTGTTAGCTTGATGATGTCTCTTCGGAGGTCTGCAGCCGAGCCGTCCCTAATGTTGGTTTGCTTGGGGCAGCAGACCGCGATGATGGTGATTGGACCAAGCGATGTACTCACCTCAATTCCGATGGCTTCGATAATTTTCAGCTGGAAGCTTGGTAGTAGCCGGCAGCTGATGTTCCGCCTCGCAGCGATGGCCACTCCCCCTCCCCCGGAGCTGGTGCGGTCAAGCCTTACGAGCCGAAAGTCGGGAAGGAAGACGTTCAGCTCAGGCTTCAAGTGAGTCTCGGTGATGACGGCTATGTCGATGTGCCGTTCGTTGAGAAAGTCAACAAACTCGATGTTTTTGCTCTTCAAGGAACAAGCATTCCAATTTTCGATCTTGATGGCTTCACGGTCCATACTTAGTGACAAGGGACAGGGCAGCATGTAGCTGTTCAGATCGAGTCTTGCAGGTGCGCATGATGATGATGACCTCGGCCACGAGCGTCACAAGTTCCTCCGAGGTGAAAGGAGAATCGTCGACAGGTCCACCTGAGACAGCAGCAGCGTATGATAAACCAGGGGCGGTGGATGAACCTGGATTTGGCTGGGCCGCAGCAGCAGCGAGACGATGCTGAACTGTCCGACTGTTGGGAATCATTTGGATACTCGCATGGTTGGCTTGCTGGTTGTTGAGCGGAAGCGGGGCTAGGTTCGGAACATGTCGACGGGGCTGGAGAGCTGGGTACTGGACTTCCGTGAGTACATGAGGCGAACGACGATTACGGAGGCGACCGACCTGGTTCTTGATTGTAGCCTTCCGACGGATATTCCACTCGCTTGGGACATCCGCGATTGGAGGCTTGATGGTTTCCACCGCAGTTGACACACGTTGGCTCGATGTCATCAACTTGCTCACAGAACGCAGTTGAGTGAGTTCCAGCACACTTGCCGCAGTTTGTCTTCATATGGCAGTTTTTGGTGCCATGACCATAGGAGAGGCAGTTCGTACACTGCGTAACATCACGATGTTGGGGTTTGTAATGCTCCCAACTGATGATGACCTGAAACAGGTCTCGGATTTTGGATCTCAGAGCCGCAAGACTGGTGGATCCCTTCGTGAAGTGCACCAGGAACAACTGGTCACGGAAGCTGGTATTGTTGATGGAACGGCGGTTCATCTGGAACACGGCTTCAGGTTGGAGCCCAAGCCGCTCCAGCTCGGACTTCACCGCTGCTGCCTCGAACGACGGTAATCCACGCAAAACCACCTTCAGTGGCTTGCTCGATGGTAGATCATGCGTGAAGAAGTCCACGTTTTTTTCCTTCAGGAAACATCCTATTTGTTTGTACTCCTCCAGGCTGGAGCACATGATTTTGGTAGCGATGCTGCAAAGTTTTAAGCGAGGCAGCAGCTTGTGTTTTGCCAGTTCGGCACCTAGCTTGGCAACATCCTTCACCGGCGTGAAAAGCGGGAGAATTCGCTCTTTTCTTGCAATGGGAGCGGCGTCACCATCGCCATTTTCTTCCGGGAGTACTGCATACTGGTTGGCTTGCAGTACTCGTTTTCCAGCGTCATCCTGCGACGCGCTGGGCTTGATTAGCACCTTCTTTGAAGGGCCCGCTGTTGACTCATTGGCACGTTTACGCACCATTTGTTTCGTGTTTGCAAGTTCAAGTAAACTTGCCAGAACGCGAGAAGTGGCGACACTTCCACGGCGCAACACGACAGCACAAAACGAAACAAAATCGAAACGAGATCTCGAGCGAAAAATACGGACTGAACAACTCAACAGTCGAGCAAAGAAATGTGAGACACCTTATGTAGGTGGCTGCTGCTGTTCTTGCTGCTGCTGTACTTGCTGCTGTATGTGTCCGTCCGCTTTGTCGTCAGTCAATCGAATGTTTTTTTTTTACTGTGTAATGTTTTTCAATTTTCTTCTTGTGAAGTATGTTGTTTGAACGCATTCATTTGTTATTCTACCTACTTAACCTAACTTAACCTAACGTGCCAGATCCCTGACGATCTGTTGATCGGATCGCTTACAGCAATCTCTGAACCTTGTGATGGAGTCAGCTCTGCGTAACTCCAGTGTCTGAAGACCAGCCATGGGGTGGACCTCAGAATTTCTAGTCCGCGGGGGACTGTTAAGGATCATCATAAGTATCTTGTTTTGAATCCTTTGGAGTTTGAGGTGATGGCATTTGGCGCAACTCTCAAAGATTGGCATCCCGTATTCTATTACGGGAAGGATGATTTGTTTGTAGACAGCAAACTTATTTTTCAGGGACAGGGTAGACCTCCTGTTGATGAGTGGATACAACGATCTTATCAAGATGTTGCACTTGGTTTTGGTTTTGTCAACGTGCTCGCTGAAAAGAAGCTTGCTGTCTAGTGTTAGCCCGAGGTACACGACCTCTTTGGACTGAGCCGTTTAAGCAGATCTTGTTATTTTCAGACGAAACAAGCCTGGGAGATTTTGAGTGTGGAAACATGATGACCTGGGTCTTTGCCGCGTTTATACGGATCTTCCAGCTGTTGAAATATTCAGACAGGACGTCCAGACCTCACTAAAGTTTAGCAGTCAGAGCTCCGATGATCCTACCCTTGTAAACGATGGATGTGTCATCTGCGAACAGAGACAACGATCCACCATCAAGGGAGAGCTGGCATATGGGAGGTGAACAGGTTGAATAGAATGGGGCCAAGGATGCTTCCTTGTGGAACCCCGCCACCGATGTTGAAAGCATCCGATGTGATGGTATTCAGAGAGACTCGGAACGTCCTATCCGATAGATAGTTGTTTATTATCTTCACTAGGAAGATTGAAAGACCGTACTGCTGCAATTTGAACACCAGGCTATCATGCCATACATTGTCGAACGCTTTTTCAACGTCCAACAATGCCTGAGAATGTTTGTCACTCGAGTCAGCTGGTGGACGGTCGAACGACCTTTCCGAAATCCAAACTGTTCCGCCAGTAAGATGCTGTTTTGTTCGACAGATGTTAGGAGCCTGTGGTAGACTGCTCTTTCGAACAGTTTTGATAACCCTGAGAGAAGGCTGATTGGTCGATAACTTGAAGGAGAGGACGGATCCTTCCCAGGTTTCCGGATGGGTATGACTTTAGCTGACTTCCAACACGAGGGAAAGTAGCCAAGTCTGAGGTTGTTCTGCTGGTTGTAGAATCTGGAACTCAATTGTTTGAGTTCCAGATTCAGGATGTTGTCGAAACCTGGGGCCTTCATGTTTTTAGATGATTTGATAAAGGCCGTAATCTCAGATTCCTCTGGAAAAATGTTAGGGATCTGATGAAGATTGGTTGCTTTTTCAGCAACCTCAGATTCATGAGGTCTGACGATGTTTTGTTCGAGATTTTGGGAGCTGACGAAGTGTTGACCTATCGCGGCAGCCTTCTCTCCAGGAGTTATCAGATGAACCACTGGGTCGCCGGGACGATCAAGTGGGGTCAGTGGTGGAATAGGTCTTGTCTTATTTTTAAGGATTTTCGTTAGTTTCCAGAAGGGCTTTGCACAATCTGGAAGAGAGCGGATCTTGTTAGCAAAATCTTGATTTCTGAGGTCCACCATCCTGGCTTGGATGGTTTTTGTAAGACGATTGTAATGGGTTTTCAAGACACGTAAACCAGAACGCTGGTATTGCCTACGGATGGAGTTACGGAGTCTGATGAGATCTTTGGTAATTCTATCAAGGTTCCGAGTATTGCTCATCTGTCTGGATACTGGCACGTGTTGTTCCCTGGCCCGGGATATTGCCTCTTCGATGGAACATATAGATACCGGTCAACTTCTTCGGGCGTCTCCGGAAGGACACCGTAGTCGACAGTGGAGTCGACACAGTGTTGGAACTGCTCCCAGCTGACACGATGGTAGTTGGAAGCTTGGATTCGGTTGACGGATGAGCCTACTTCGGCCACCACCGGATAGTGGTCCGAACTCAGCTCCTGATGGGTCACAGGTAGCGAGATGTTGTCTCCCATGTTGCTAACGAAGATGTTGGTGGTGGAGTGTACGTCAGACCGGCTCAAGCGGGTGGGAGAGTCTGGCGCTATTATGGTGTACTGGAATTCTCACCAAAATATCATTTTCGCTTGCGATACGTTTTCTCTTGGGAACTTTCCCTCACTAGTTTCACACTCCAATATTTCCTGAGCGAACTTTCTGGGATGAGAGAATGAGATATCGCGAACTGTTTTTAACTCGAATCACCAACGCGAGGATACGAAAAATATCAGATCATTTTTTCTTTCTATCTCTTTACACCACATTCGTTCTTGAAAATTGCACTGCACATTTCACAAGGGAAAGATTATAGACAGAAAGCTATCCCGAGTAAATCAATACAATCTCTAAAACCTGATAAGTCTGGTAGCTGGCTGTCTACTGGTGCCTGTTGTTTAAAGTAACCGTTATCAGGATGATGTGAACAGTTTTGTGCAGCTGATTGATTGGTGCATTGGTTTCTGGCAAAAAAAAAAATGAATGTATCAGCACAAGTGTCAACGCGGCATTAACGAGGAACGGGGAGGGTAGTGTAAGATTTTGTGACTAGAAATTTTTATATTAAACCGTTCCTCAGGATGGGGGGGTGCGGAAGGAGGAGCGCCTAATGTATCCTCAGTTTCGCGAAATACAGTTAATGCATGGCTCCTCTCATCACTAGTGTTCGTAATATCGTTCCTGTAAGCTCTTATGCAATAATTATATGCAGGAGGGGGATGGTTGGGAATATAGGTGGTGGTGAACTTTTCACTGTGCTATTACTGTCCTCTCCCATGACTGGGAATCCTTGTAAAACAATGTAAAACTAGAAAGGGTCTAGACCCTCCCTATGTAAAACCATAAGGTATGCGGGACTGCTGCACTGCTGAACTTCAAAACGCTTTATTTGCTGACCAAGGATCTGACAAAAACATCTTTTTAGTGTGCATTTTAGGATGATAAAAAATTTAAACAGGTTATTCAATGTCCATTAAAACTGTAAAAAATATAGGCAGAAAAAAAAGAAAACGAAAAATTGTTACCAGTTGGCTGGAAATGAACACAAAATTAATCAAAGTAACCATGTACCTTGAGCTTTTGATATAGTGACACATTGAGAACGATCTAAATTTTTCATCCACAAGTATTGCAAGACTTGAAATTAACAGACAATCTCAAAATACTTTCAACTTGCGAAGTGATGGGTTCCCAAGTGAATACACCTGCTGAATAAAAATTATCAAGTGAACTATTTTTTTAGAATCGATGTTTAATAGATTTTTTTTGCAGTTTGAGATCCATGAAAAAAGTTACAGTAGCTTTATGGCACCAGTGACCAGCAAATTTAATATTTTCATTCAAGGTTGTGTGGAAATTCAAGCTACCGGGTGAGCTACTGTGTTACATTGCTGCCCTCTATCTAATGCAGTCGAGTGATCAAATCAGAAAGTTAGCAGATTAGAAATAAATTAATAACTAATTTCCTCAACGTTCAATTAAAAATTGGTCTTTAGAAAAAAAATTAGCTGAGAAAATTTCCTATGAGTACACAAGGCTAACTAATTTAAAGAGGAGGTGAACAAAATAATCACTTTTCCCATAGTAATACCTTTATAAATTTTAGATGGCCAGTGCAGAATGAGATCACAACCCAATAAGCTCAAATTTTGGGAGAATTATCTGGACCTGATTAAAAATCGATTGAGCTTAGTGAAGCAAAGCCGATATTTTGAACCACCCTAATAAACATGTTCTCAATGCAGTAAGACTAATCAACAGAATGCTTGTTAGCTTACACTAAACATGTCTAAGCGCCAATCTCAGTGGTCTAACTGTACTTCGCACTAATAGCATAGTTCTTCTTGTCGAAGAGTACAGCCACAAATGATGATTTGGTCAGCAAAGATTAGACTCTTGGTGAATAGTTACAGGTATCTACTATTAGCTGGTTAAATTGAGAACTAGAACTATAAATAAATCCGGAAAACTTTGAGATTAGGGCGTAATTTCTTTTGTAAACACACACTTAATTCGCCGATTTCTCGTGAATTAATGTTCAATCTAAAAAACTAACAACACAGACAGGTAGAGGAATGATTCATTTGGTATAGTATAGTTCGCTACATTGTGCTTTGATTCGTGAGAAATCGTTGAATGACGTGTTTGTTTACAAAAGCAATTACGCCCAAATCTCAAAGTTCTCTGGAAATGATATTTAATGTGAAGGATGCGAAAAATATCGGAGAACGAGAAGAAAACAAACAGACACTCTCGCGTGATCATCGCCTACATTTACTCGCTGGAAAAAAAGAACAAAGCTGAGGGGATATTTGGTTGGTTCGAATCACGAGTACGTGTGAAATGATGTGAGATGGAGAGACGAAAGATCTTTCGCGATACGAAATGAAAATTTCTCTCGCTCTACGCTTTCATGAACTTTTTATCATCTCTCGTTCGCGAACTTTTTGTGAGAAGTTCCTTTGGGATTTATCTCTGCAATGAGCTGTGATAGAACTTTTTTTGAAAATGATTTTTCCAACACTGTGGTGTAGTGAGGTTTTTTACCTGTCAAATTCGCTTTCAGATAGTCACAATCAGCGACTTTACGACTCACAAGCGCTCACTCTGAGTGAACGCTCATGAATGATTAAGTCGTTGATTGTGACACTCTGAGAGCGAAATTGACAAATTGCATGTTTCAAACACATACTTTACAACCTATTTTTTTAAACTTACAAGTACAACATATCAAAATAATACTCAACTTTGAGAAGCGTTGGAGAACGGTTGTGTGTTTTGCTGCGCTGCGTGCTTTTATATTTTTAGAGCTCGGGCTATCTTTGAGCGGGCGCGATAATTTGATTTAGAATTGCTTGTGCTGATGTCCCCCCCCCCTGTTGCTTAGGTGCCTGGTGTGCTCTCGCTTTGTTGTCGGTGTGACTCGACCGCACTGATCTATTGTTAGGTTTTTGCGATGTGCATTGCTTTTGGGCACGGAGTGACTTGAAAAAGAAGAGTGATATTTGGTTGTTGTGTGGTTGGAGTCACTGGAGGGGGAATTGTTTAAGAATGACTAGAGAAAAGTAAGCATCGGGAATGCGCTCCCGAATGTATTGATTTGGTGAGTACGTTCCAGTTGAAGATTGTTGCTTTTTTGGCCAGTGCGTTTGATGGTCGCTTTGGTAGTATTCTTGTAAATATAATGTCTCATGTCCAAATAACCTCGATTTTCGGTCTATTGATTCAATAATTTAGTATTATATTTTCAAAACATCCAATGATGCATTATGTCATTTCATGGCACAAAAAACAAAAAGTGTGTGTATAGGACCCAATAATCTAGGTTATTTGTATTTTGTAAAACATCTTTATTTTTTATTATATTTTTCATTTTACTACATATTATATATAATTTTATAATGTAAATTACAATAAATGCTGGGACGGGAGGGAGCATCAGGGCATCATTGAAGTTGTAACTGGACAATGGAGTGGATTGCCAACCGGAGTCTAGGAGGGAATGTGTACTGTCATTTTAGATAGTTACATTTCACTCCAACAGTTGCAATGAATTTGACGCGCTCTTCTTAAACAAACCATCCCGTGGAAAGCTTAACATGTATTGCGAATTTCGTTATTCGTTGTGTTGGATCATATTGTTGGAAGGAGATTCTCTTATTCCCGCGGGTTTCGCGTAAGTGTCTCTGCTAACGGGCCCGTCCTACCCCTTTTGACCCTTCATACAGCAGTATGTTGAATTCAGAATGATGACGAATTTTGATCTTGCTGTTGAGTGGAGCCGCATGCATGGCAAGACCCAAGCTAGGATGGTGGCTACTTACATACATACATACATACAGTACAACATATCAAAATAACATTTAATGATTTCATAATTCCGAAAAACATTTTTTTTATAGCAAGTGAGTGGAGCAACCCTGCTCAAGACCCTGTTCCAAGCATGGGTAAACAACAACTTTACACGTTTTTTGTTCATAACCCTTTGTAAATGTTTTCATAAGCAAAGCTTGGCTCCGATTCTGCTCTGAACTGAAAAAATAAACGATAATCATGCTGCAAGCAACATTTTCGAATCGAGTGCAGTAGGAATAGTAAGAGTAAGAGTAAATATTTGGCCATTTCACATTGAAAAGATCTCAATACGAATGGCTTCTGGCGTTGTTTTTTTCCGGTAAAAACTTACAAAAAAGCTACAATACACAAAGCAACATCAATAAACATCCGAATATTCTATCTTCCCTCAACAAGTCAACAAGAAAATAAATCATTCAATACAACAATTGCCAATTTGTTACAAAACTAGTTCTGCATTGCAGATGCCCCCGACATCAACTTTGCCCTGCCAAATCGAATTTGCGTCTGGACCATTTCTTCGCGCCGCTGATGCTGCTGTTAACCCATTTATCAAGGGGCCACCATAGACAATCAGCTTCTGTCCGTTCGTTTGTTGTTCTTTTGGTTTATTTCTCGGCAACGACGAAGCTGGAATAAAGTCCAGAAAATAAGAAAAACTTTACTATTTTGCAGTTCCCGTCCGTGTGCACAATGCACACAATGTAAGATAAGTTTTGGGCCGAATTTGAGCGAATTTATGCGCTCTTGTCCGTCCTGTTTTTCTTTTCAATGGAAGCCAAAAGGAAAAGGAAAAAAAAAAAAATGGTTGGCAAAATAGTCGGAACTCTCCCGAGAGCTTTGAAGAACGAAGTTTTCAAAGTTGATTTTCTGCTGCTCCGATATTAAACTCAATATTCAGAGGGTTTGGATGGAGCCGGCGATCGAGGTAGGTTGGCAGGTCAAATGCTGATAGGGCTACCAGACTTTTTCTATATTGATTTTCTAGAAACGCCTCCGCAAGGTTGTAGCACATGAGCCTATCAAATGCGGTTATTAGGGTCACATCAGTCACTATATTTTCGGGCAACACTATCAGAAACAAAGAAAATTCAAAGCGATTTGCTCAAAAACAAAAAAAAAAAGAACTTTCAAACTGAAAAGCTTCGATAAACAGTCAGTCAACCAGCCAGCTAACAATTTTCTTTTTTTTTGGCTTTATTACGTCCCCACTGGGACTTCACGTCGGCTCTCAAGTAAGTGTTTTTGAACACTTCGGCAGTATTTAATTGACAGCTGTACGATTTTTGCATAAGTATGATGTGCGGCAAAGCCCAGGAAAGTTGAGAAATTTTTCAACCCGAAAAATCCCTAGACCGGACCGGGAATCGAACCCAGCCGCCTCCAGCATGATTTTGCTTAAATAGTTGCGCCTTTAACGACTGAACTAAGGGAGACCCCAGCCAGCTAACAAACCTCCACACGAATAGTGGATGAAAAAAAGTACACAACAATTTCGGAACTTTTAACCCCCGGCCCGGTGGATTTCCTCTGGAACACACGATAGCTCTGGCACTGGGCCGTTTCCATTCGTGAGCTTGCCCTAACCCTAGCGGGTGTTTTATCATAAACATAAAACTGTCAGAAAGAAAGTTGGTTGTGTGCCCAGAGATGGAGAGACAGAGAAAGGGAGAGAACACCAGCACGGATGTTCCGTCCGAGTTCCGGCTCAATTTTGGTATCTTACCGCTTCTCACCGCACCCACCGCATTGCCTACCGATGCCGGTTTGGAGGAGAAACCAAATCCAATCCGAAGTATATTCAGAGTGCACAACTTACCGCGCAAAAACGGAAGGAAAAAGTTGATTGCTTGATAAAGTTTTTTTTTCCGGGAATGCTTTTTTCCACTGATTCGAATCAGCTCATCAAAAAGCACTGTGACAGAGCAAGCTCATTTTCACGCCTTCAAAAAGCGTGGAATAAAAAGTGCCATAGGGCGGGATGTCCAACTTTGGTGCTACTTTGAATGCTGAACGATTCCAGCTTTTTTTTTCATTGGTCCAGCGATAACGATAAAATCGGTGGATTATTTGTATCACAGCTCGTAAAGTTACAAAATGTGTCCTCAAATGTGTTCGATTAGTAAATCTGCATTTGGATGACAACAAATAACATCTTGAATCAAACAGAGCTGTGCACAACCCTACCGTTCTTCGTGGTGTGCTGAACAAAGCGTGAACAAAAAGGGAAAACGCAAGAGTTTAATTTAAATTTTGCCCATAAAACTAGTTTCTGATTAAATCTCACACTTTTCACGTTTTAGGGCGCGTGAAAACTAAGAAGTTGTTTCAGTGCACTGACAGGCTTCCACACAACTGCAATGCATCACAAATGGAAGATATTGTGAATTTATATGGAGGGCAGTGAAGGTACAAGTGTTCGTTGTCAGGTTATTAGGTCAAATGGTTCGTTAGGCTAAAGTTGCGGCAATGAGGAAAATAATTATAAATCAATTCACATTACTGGTCAAGTCTCAAGCTGGTCTTTAGTGGGTCGCGAAAGATTCAGAAGATCAATTAATTTTTATTTATTAGGATCTCCTAAAATATGAGATATCTTCAGTTAGAATTTTATCATTCTTTAAATATGGCGAAAATATTAAGTGTAGAAATCCGTGATGTGGCCTTCGAAAATGCTTATATAAAAAAGGCAAAAAGTTGTTGGTTTGGAGTTCATCATTACACTCAATCTTGTTTTTCATGATATTTTTTTCGATTTTGGGTATAGTATTTTTATAACACCTATTTTCTTTGACTTCTTTGTGATTTTTTAAACAGATTACATTAAATCTGGTGCGTTCTGCGCAGGGGGTGCGTTTGCGTTATGTACCATTGTCCCCTATATTTTAGCTAGGATTTTCATTTTGTATCTTCGTCTCGTACGTCAACACCGCTGCACCAACAATCAATACGAAACTAACGATTTTGAATTGGGTCACTACTTGACTAGCCTATTGGTCCCAATCAAATCGATTAACGTACCCCATTCTAGCATAAATTCCAGTACTATACTATGTTTGTTTTGATTTGCTATGAATGTTTGACAGATAAAATGAGGGGTTATTGGATTTTCCTATGTTTCGAGGGGTGCATCGATTACCTTGGGACCGAAGAGAGTACCAGAGCTGAGAAAAAAAGTTGATCTCATTTCTTCGGGACCTTTTGGTCTTAGAGTTACCTCTATGGTAGTACTGCCGCAGCGGCACTAGGTACTGCAATCCCGGACCGAAGAAATGACTGGTTTGACGGCGAATGTAAACTGTTAGTAGAGGAGAAGAATGCAGCACGGGCGAGAATGCTGCAACACCACACGAGATTGAATGTGGAGCGATACAGACAAGCGCGGAACAGACAAAACTCGGTTTTCCAAAGGAAGAAGCGTCAGCAGGAAGACCGAGATCGCGAGGCGATGGAAAATCTGTACCGCGTAAACGACACACGGAATTTCTGCGAGAAGCTAAATAGTTCGCGCAAAGGCTACGTGCTGCAAGCCGATATGTGCAAGGACTTGGGCGGTAACCTTCTCACGAACGAGTGTGAGGTGATTGAGAGGTGGAAGCAGTACTATGACGAACACCTCAACGGTGAAGCAGCAGAAAACGAAGGTGGCACGGCAACATACCTTGGAGCACGCGCAGAAGACGACAGGCTACCGGCCCCTAATCTTCAAGAAGTTGAGGAGGAGATCGATCGGCTGAAGAACAACAAAGCAACTGGTGTAGATCAACTACCAAGTGAGCTATTAAAATATGGTGGTGAAGCACTGGCTAGAGCGCTGCACTGGGTAATTGCAAGGATTTGGGAGGAGGAGATATTACCGGAGGAGTGGATGGAAGGTGTCGTATGCCCAATCTACAAAAAAGGGCGACAAGTTGGATTGCTGCAACTACCACACTATCACACTGCTGAGCGCCGCCTACAAGGTACTCTCCCAAATTCTATGCCGCCACCTGTCACCATTTGCAAGAGAGTTCGTGGGGCAAAATCAGGCGTTATTCATGGGTGCCCGCGCTACCACGGACCAAATTTTTACGATTCGACAGGTTCTGCAGAAATGCAGCGACATCGTGCCCACACATCATTTGTTCGTCAATTTCAAATCCGCATACGACACAATCGATCGAGATCAGCTATGGCAGATTATGCACAAGTACGGATTTCCAGATAAACTGACGCGATTGGTCAAGGCGACGATGGATCGAGTGATGTGCGTTGTTCGAGTATCGGGGACACTCTTGAGTCCCTTTGAATCTCGAAAGGGGTTACGGCAAGGTGATGGACTTTCGTGTCTGCTATTTAACATCGCGTTAGAAGGTGTGATCAGGAGAACTGGGATAGACACGAGTGGTACGATCTTCAGGAAGTCCCTCCAGCTTCTTGGCTTCGCCGATGACATTGACATTATGGCACGAAACTTTGAGACGATGGCGGAAACGTACATCAGACTGAAGGCTGAAGCTAGGCGGATTGGACTTGCCATCACGCATCAAAGGCAAAATACATGAGAGGAAGAGGGCCTAAGGAAGACAATGTTAGCCTCCCACCCCGAGTTCAGATTGACGGTGACGAAATTGAGGTGGTCGATGAGTTCGTGTATTTGGGCTCACTGGTGACCACTGCAGATACCAGCAGAGAAATTCAAAGATGCATTATGGCAGGGAATCATGCCTACTTTGGACTGTCTACAAGACGCTGATTAGACCGGTGGTGCTATACGGCCACGAGACCTGGACTATGCTCGTGGAGGACCAACGCGCCCTTGGTGTTTTCGAACGGAAGGTGTTGCGTACCATCTACGGTGGAGTGCAAATGGATGACGGAACGTAGAGGAGGCGAATGAACCACGAATTGCACCAGCTGCTGGGAGAACCATCCATCGTCCACATTGCAAAAATTGGGCGACTACGGTGGGCTGGCGACTAGAGGCGCGCAGCGGGCAAGGTGGATCGACCAAGTTATGTTATGCCTCAGAAAAATCCCACCGACCTCGGCTGGGATTGAACCCAGACCCATTGGGGTGAGCAAGCAGTCACGCTTACCACTACACCACCGGCGCCGGCGAGATTTCATTTCATCATTGGTTGTTTACCAAGATTCGATATTCGTTTTCCACAGGAAACCATGAGACAAATTTTACTCATCGCTGAGTTCCTGCACTTTTGGCGATTATGAGTGAACTAAACTCAAATTTGGGTCGTTCTCATTCGCCGTGCATGATCAAATTAAAAGTTTCCCAAATATCGTATACGATATACGGTAAGAAAAAAGTACCCAAAATTGAGTTCCTTTCACTCATCACGTGGTTTCCGTGGGGCTAGGTAAAATTAAGTTAAAGAAGAAAACTCAATTTTGAGTAATCCTGGCGTTGCAAGTTGACAAAACAATAATAAAACGGAGCAGACTGGAAACGAACCATGGACGTTCAGATTACAGGGCCCGTGTGTTGACCACTCGTCTATCATCGCTTGTGAAAATGAAATGGTTAAAGGCGCATAAGGGCTACAAATGGTGAGTCGACAAACTGGAAGGAGTGTTGTCCCAACAGCTCTGGTCCTCACAAGTTCCTACCTCACGCTTCCACGGGTCAGCCGATGACAAAGACCGCCAGCAAAAGATGCTGGTAGCGTAGCCTGGGCAATGTCACCACGATAAAAACATGGATCCGGATCGTGGTGATAGCAAAGTGAGGAGGTGCGACCCTCGAGCGTCTGTTCACCATGGAGGTGCGGCTCAAACAGCGTCTGTCTCGGAGCGAGCGGCTGAATAAGAAATGCTGTATCACGTCAGCTACACCTAAGGTGGCAGCCCCACCAACATGATGTAGGTATCGCGACCCCGGTAAGGTAGCATACTGAAACCCCCAACATTACTCAGAAAAACGAAGAAAGAGAAAACAACGAACGGAATTTTCGGCAACCGACCCGGCAACGAAATAAGGACAATGAATGGAAACTCGGTACTTGGAATGTCAGAACCTTAAATGAACCTGGACGAGCGGGCCTTTTGGCTCGTGAACTGCAAAAAGTGAATGTGAGCGTAGCTGCTATTCAGGAAGTACGGTGGCCTAGATCCGGAGAACGTGAATTCCGGGCGGTGGATCCCATCGCCAACACTTCCTTCAAGTACCATACCTATCACAGCGGTGGCGATAGGGCAGAACATGGAGTAGGGTTCATAGTGATCGGGAAGCAGATGAAGCGTGTTATGCGGTGGAGACCAGTAAGCGACCGCATCTGTGTATTAAGGATTCGGGGCAAATTCTTCAACTACAGCCTGATCAACATCTATGCGCCAACCAACGATAAATCCGATGACGTGAAGGACGCGTTTTATGACAGTCTCGATAAAACTTATGATGAGTGCCCAAAACACGACGTGAAGATTGTAATCGGAGATGCAAATGCGCAGGTCGGGAGGGAAGATTTCTTTCGTCCAATCATTGGTACAGAGAGCCTACATACAGTAACCAATGATAACGGCCTGAAACTGATAAACTTCGCCGCTGCTAGAGGTATGGCCATCAGTAGCACCTACTTTGCACGCAAGAATATCCGAAGCACACCTGGAGACACCCAAATGGCGAAACTTGCACCCAGATCGATCACATGTTGGTGGATGGCCGGCACTTCTCAGATGTCATTGATGTAAGGACTTTTAGGGGGCCTAACATTGACTCAGATCATTATCTTGTTGTCTGCAAAATTCGGGCGCGTCTATCGACCGTTACGAATTCAACGAACCGGAGATCGATGCGTTTCAATATCCATCGCTTGTCAGTAGAAGGTGTTGCTGCAGAGTACCGCCAGAAGCTTGATGAGCGGATTAGCGAAATCAACGTGGACGAGGACCTCAACAATCTGTGGAACACAATCCACGGAGCGGTGAACACAACAGCACAAGAAGTGATAGGTACAGCTCAAAGACGACCACGTAATAGCTGGTTTGATGAGGAGTGCCAGAGGTTGACGGATGAGAAGAACGTTGCCAGAAGCCGGATGTTAGTGTCTGGTACCCGGCTGAACAGAGAGCGGTACAAGGTAGCAAGGGCAGCTGAGAAACGAACCCACCGCAGAAAGAAAAGGCAATACGAAGAACGCGTGATTGCTGAGGCGCAAGAAAGTATGGAACAGAACGATATGCGAAGGTTCTACGCGACTGTCAATGGTGTGCGGAGTAAAACAGCGCCATCTCCCGCCATGTGCAATGACCTTGAGGGGAATTTGCTGACAGATAAAACAATGGTGGCTGCCAGGTGGAAAGAACATTTTGAGACATTGTTGCATGGAGAGAGTGAGGGAGTATCGAGGAACAGAGTAAACATCGCAGACGACGATCAAGCTGTGGAGCCTCCAACGCTAGACGAGGTTAAAAAGGCAATACGTGAGCTGAAAAACAATAAGGCTGCTGGGAAGGACGAGCTCCCGGCCGAACTTTTCAAACACGGAAGTGAGCAGCTGCATCAAGCAATCCACCGTATTCTAACGAAGATATGGGAGGACGAAGAACTGCCTGCTAGCTGGTTGGATGGCCTCATTTGCCCAGACTCGAGTGCGCCAATTATCGAGGAATAACTCTTCTGAATTCGGCGTACAAAATACTGTCACGCGTTCTGTTTAACAGATTGAGACCGCTTGAGGAGTCCTTCGTCGGTGAATACCAGGCTGGTTTTCGTGAGGGCCGATCAACGACGGATCAAATGTTTACCCTGCGTCAAATCCTTGATAAATTCCGGGAGTACAACTTGCAGACTCACCATCTGTTTATTGATTTCAAAGCAGCATACGATTCAGTGAAGAGAAATGAGCTTTGGCAGATTATGCTAGAACATGGTTTTCCGGCGAAACTAATTAGACTGATTCGCGCAACGCTAGATGGTTCGAAATCAAGTGTAAGGGTTGCAGATGAGATTTCGACCTCGTTCGTGACCTTAGATGGATTGAAGCAGGGTGATGCACTTTCAAACTTACTGTTCAACATTGCTCTTGAAGGAGCGATTAGGAGAGCTGGTGTGCAGAGGAACGGTACCATCATCACACGATCGTACATGCTCCTTGCCTTTGCGGACGACATCGATATCATCGGAATTGACCGTAGAGCAGTGGAAGAGGCGTTTGTGCCTTTTAAGAGGGAGACGGCGAGGATTGGGCTCACGATAAGTTCTACCAAAACGAAGTACATGGTAGCCGGTAGACAGCGTGGGAGCAATAGTGGTGTTGGTAGTGTAGTGTTGTTAGATGGTGAACAATTTGAGGTACACACTTAGAAAAAATAATGTAAATTTAGGTGCCCTGAGACTGACATATACGAGCGTCAATTTTGACATAAAATTGGGTCATAATAGACGCGCAATTCAGCTCAATCAAACGTACATTTCGTCGAGTACCGAACTTTTCAGTCTCGGAGCACTTAATTTTACATGACATGTTTGTTTACGTCTCATCCTTTATGTCAAAGATGGATTCCGTCACGTGTAAAATTAGGTATTTCGAAGTGTGTAGTGGAAGAATTTGTGTATTTTGGAATACTAGTGACATGCGATAATGATGTTTCCCGCGAGGTGAAGAGACGTATTGCAGCTGCAAACAGGGCCTTTTACGGATTACGTAGCCAGCTGAAGTCCCGTAGCCTGCAAACGAAAACGAAATTCGCTCTGTATAAGACGCTGATACTTCCGGTAGCCCTCTACGGCCACGAATCGTGGACGTTAAAAGAGTCTGACCGGAGAGCATTTGGTGTCTTCGAGCGTAAGGTGCTGCGAACAATACTCGGCGGTAAACAGGAGAATGGCATCTGGCGGCGTCGCATGAATCACGAGTTGTACCAAGTGTATAACGGTACGGATATAGTGAAGCTTATAAAACACGGCAGACTACGGTGGGCTGGGCATGTAGTGCGGATGCCGGAAGAACGACAAGCAAATATTATATTCAGCAGAGAACCCGGTAGAGGTCGTCGACTCCGGGGTAGACCTCGGACACGTTGGCTATTTGCAGTTGAGGAGGACATCAGGTCGCTAAACGTTCATGGCGACTGGAAGCGATTGGCTCAGGACCGAGTCCAATGGAGAAGAGTACTTCGTTCGGCGTTGAATCAACCTGGCGATTCGTAGCCCATCAAGTATCAAGTATCAAGTAAGTAAAGGCGCATAAAAGCAACCTCAATGAAAATAAACGTATATTTGAGTTCATTTATTATTACTCAATAGTTGAGTAAATATTAACCAACGCCGCTTTTCTGATTCACTCAACGGCGGACCTCAAATGATAGAACCCAACGTTGAGTTTTTTTTTAACTTAATTTTGAGCATTTTTTCTTACCGTGTAGCGAATCAAAATAAACATAGTGTAGTACTAGAATTTTGACTAGAACAGGGTACGTTAATCAATTTGCTTGGGACCAGTAGGCTAGTCCAGTGTGAGCCAAATTAAAATCATTAGTTATCACCGGTTGGTACTATGGAACAATGAAGGATGAACACGAAAAATCCGGACACATTAAAAACTCTGCCATTAAAGCATTTCCTGAGTAAATTTTTTTTAAATTTCATTGTATTAAGCTAAGAGTATATATAATCACAGTAGGCATTAGTTCACACTAATCCAGGCCTCCGTCGTTCGGTAAATTTTGAACTACATAACTGTTCGGCAAAAGTTTAAAAATCAGTGAAAAATCCAATTATTAAAAAAATTATCCCGAACTTGTACAGAACTTGTTCAGTTTACCCCATTTATTGATGAAAAATAAAATTTATAAATTTTCTGGATTTCTCACGTGTAACGGTCATTTGAAAATTTTACCGAGTTCTTCTGCTGTTCAAAAACCCGGTAAATTCCTACCGACTTCGGTGATCTGAATTGAGTGTGTTGTCAGGATGTGTTTACATCATGACTTTACCGGAGCAAGCACGTCGCGAATCAATCCTGCACGCTCAAATAAAAAATCCCGGTCTATACGCTCCTGGCAGTTATCGATCAAATTCCTGGGCAAGAATTGTATACCTCGGTTGACCGGAAGAGCGTCCTGGAAGAATGCAAAATCAGAAAGAAGTCAAAATTCCCCAAAATTTTCCTTGTCTGGCAAGCAATCTGCAGGGCTGAAAAGCGAGACTTTCGTTACTTCTGGGACCATGAACCAGCCAATTTACCAGGACGAGGGCCTACGGAAGAGATTACTGCCTTTTATGAAGCAGCATAAAGTGGATTGCCTATTCTGGTCGGACTTGGCAAGCTGACACTACTCAAATTCCACCAAACAGTGATACAGCGAAAATGGCATCACAGTAGCTCCCAGGGAGATGAATCCGGCCAATACTCCGTATTTAAGGCCAATTGAGGAATATTGGTCATTTGTGACGCACATACTGAAGAAAAAGGGTTGAACTGCACCAAACAAGTGGGAACAAGGCTCGTGCAAAATATGATGGGCCGCGTACGAAGAAATGTTCAAGCAATGGCCTAAGTAAGAAGGAAGAGTGAAACATTGGTCTTACAATAAGCATAATACCTACTAATGTATAGCTGTTACATGAAACTATGAGTCATATAACGTATTTTTAAACCCCAACAAGACTTTTGCGTCCGGATTGTTTCGTGTTTAACCTTTATTAGAATACTTGATGATTCCACGTTACAGATATGATTAATTTTGCCAATGAAAATAACAATAACATAGTAAATCATAATAAAATTTTCACATTTTTGCAGAGTCATGTGCTAGCACAATGTGATGAACTAGCCCTTGGCTAAAAATCACTATATAAGGTTTTTAAAAATTGTGCCAGCACCAATATTTTACAGTGGTGCTAACATTTTGGTTTGAAAACTTACGTTGATATGTTTTTGATTTTTCTCTCCGCCAGACTGTAGGGTGCTTTAGAAAGTATGGGCACACTTTTTTTTCTTCCAAAAATCATGTACGTTAATAATTATTTCCATTTCATAGACGTCAGTCATACATCAGTTTCACAAGTTCAAATCCTAACACTCGAAGTAAATTTATTGCAAACCTTTTTCTTGTTCTCATACAGAACGATGACCAACGTTTTTGTCACTTTGGTTAAATTCTGTTTATTCCCAAACTGTCATTGGGCACGAGGATTAAATAGAATAGATCAAATTACGTTCTCGATGTATCGTCCCGTATGGCTAATATATGACCTATAACTATTGCCAATCCTGTAAAATATGCGAAGTGTGTATTAATGTTTACATAATTGAACACCAATCGACTAGTTTCTAATTGGTTAAGAAGTTTACTCCAGGGTTCTTGTAAACACAAGTTGTATAGACTTTTAATGCTGTGTAAAAATCTTCTTGATTTCTTCATGTAACATCCGAATTTTTAAATTACTTTATTTATGAGAATTTTAGCCTAGAAGGCTATGTTCATCTCAAATTTAACGTCGGTCTTTGTTGCGAAATCTAGTGCTAACCACCGAGAGACATCGATCGCCATCGAATGGCCAACTTACACACCTGGACTGAGGCTAATGGATGTAAGAATTCCATAAGATCGACTTATGAATTTTTGGCCACAAGAAATCGGTATGAATTTCACTGATTATCCTTCCGAACCATGAACGTTGAGATAACGAGGCCTGTGTGTTGATAGACGAAAATCATTCATAAGTCACGCTTATGAAATTCATATATGTCGTTCATAAGTCGAGCCTTAGGAAATTCTTAAGTTTATTTGCCTCAGTGTTTATCGCACTCATCAACACATAGGCCGCTCAACGCACAGTGGTTTAAAAGTTCATTTTCACGCTATAAATTAATTAATAATTAATAAATCTAATTTAATAACACTATGAATAAAGACCTATTGTATTGTAATTTTTCTCGAAATTCCTGCTCTCGTACCTTCCTCCGGTGTCACACGTCTGTTACCGATGATATGTGCTATATCTCAATATCTTTTAACTTTCTCATAAACAAAGCCGCTATCCGTTATTAAAAGTAAAGTAAGCTGGAATTAGGGCGTAACAGCTTTTGTAAACAATGACTTCTAACGATGATTTCTAGTCTTTCCCTACCCGATGAGGATGTGGCTTTGCGTGGGCGAGCCTTGAATTTCTAGAAATCATCAAGAGAAGTCATTGTTTACAAAAGCTGTTAGGCCCTAATTCCAGCTCTATCCAGATATACGTCTTCTACCGATGATATGTTTACCTCCCAGTATTTTCTAACTTTCTAATAAACAATCCTCCGATATCTTACATTCTCTCATTCGTTTCGCTTCGAACCCTCGACTTGGTTCTTGAGTCTGTCGTGTACCGGCAGCCCTCAGATGGATGTCTTCCTGACGATTAGTGATTGATCGACGGTCGTTTGGGAAATCGACAACTGGCTACGGTTGTGATCACTGGCGTGAACAGGGTGGGGCAAGGTGGGGCAATTGCCCCCTCTTTTATTAATAAGATTTTTATTTTCAAATTTTCAAAATTAGAATATAAAATAACTTGATTTCTT
This sequence comes from Ochlerotatus camptorhynchus, assembly GCF_037179485.1. NCBI lineage: Eukaryota > Metazoa > Arthropoda > Insecta > Diptera > Culicidae > Ochlerotatus > Ochlerotatus camptorhynchus. Next base: position 3,983,920 of record NW_027040660.1, read on the forward strand.
GATAACTTGATTTGAAGGTTAAATAACTTCATTTCATAATATAAGGGCACTAAAAACCTTTTATTGCGTCAATTCCTTTCAGATGGTGCCTGAAAATTGCACCACAAAGGTGCATGAAGGAACAAGCTTCACTGACATTTTTTGGTCAAAAAATTGCACCACAGTGGTGCATACAAAAAATCTTGGTGTAATTTTTTGGAGCGTTAAAAGAAGAGGGTAAATTTAAGTAAATCGAAGCAACAGCTTGAATATTTATGGTGTAAAAATATCATCAAGGTTTTGGTGCATGGAGGGACTAATCAAAATGAATAACTCTGGTGGAAAAAATTGAATCACGCCATAAATTTGAAGGTGCACATTTGACTAAAAAAATGCAAGCTTCATTGAAAATTTATGGTGGAAAACCTGCACCATTCTGGTGCATGAAGAGGCAAAGCCTGAAAATTGCACCACAAGAGTGCATGATGATACAAACTTCACTGAACATTTTTGGTGCACCGTTCTGGTGAATGGAGGACCATGATTTATTAAAAAATTTGGTTGAAAAATTTGCATCGCTCAGATAAATGAAATGAACAGAAAATTTCTGGTGGAAAACTTGCACTGGTATGGAAAATGAAGGTACAAGTTTTATTTAAAATGAAGCTTTATTGAAAATTTCTGGTGGAAAATCTGCAACGTTCTGGTGAACAGATGGGCAAGCTTTTCGGAAAAATTCTGGTCTTAAAATGGCATCCCTCTGCTGAATAGAGAAACAAATTTTAATAATAATTTCTGGTGTAAAATTTGCACCATTCGGATGATTGGAGGGAAGCTGCTTTACTGAAAATTTATGATGAAAAATCCAAAAATAGGGCTAGCTTTATTTGGTGGAAAACCTGCAACATTCTGATGATGGGAGAAGCCAGCTATATTGAAAATGTCTGGTAGAAAATGGAAAAAGGAAATCTGCACGAATCAGAAGATTGAAGAAGCAATTTTTATAAACGGTGGAAAATTTACACCCTTCTGGTCAATTTAAATTTTCTGGTCTAAAATTACCTGGGGGCAAGTTTGTATTGAAAATTTCTGGTGTATGATTTGCAACAATCTGCTGCATGGAGGGGCAAGCTGAATTGAAAATTCCTGATGTAAAAATTGCACAGTTCTGGTGAATGTAGAGGCAAGCTTTATCGAACATTTCCGGTTGAAAAAAATACACGGTTTGGTGAATGGACGGGCAACTTAAACTTTAATTCCGAGAAGAAACTCAAGGGTATTGAATTCTGAGGACTGTTCCAAAAGAAAAGATTTCTGGGGATGATTCCATGAATATTCTGCGAATAATTACTAGTGAATCCTACAGATAGTTCCAAGATAATTCCGAAAAGAATACCGAGAAAATTAAATTTTGAGTGAAATTCCAAAGGGATATTGAGGAAATTCCGAGGATAATTTCAAGCTCATTCTGGGTTTTTGGAGAATACAGAGGAAATTCTTCTGAAACTTTAGGGAAATTTCAGTTCCAAGGTGTTCTGAGAAAAAAAAAAAGTTCAAAATATTCCGAGAAGAACCTCAAGGATATAGAATTCTTAGGACAGTTCTAAAATATATCTGGGGAGTATTCCAAGAAAATTTTGATAATTAATTTCTAGTGAATCCTGCAGAGAATACCAAGAATATACCGAGAAAATCAAATTTTGAGTGAAATTCTAAAGGGATTTTGAGGAAAATTTCTAGTGAGTACCGATAATTTCTAGCTCATTCCGGGAATAATTTCTGGATAATACTGAGGAAATTCTTCTGAAACTCTAAAGGAATTTCAGTTCCAAGGTGTTCTGAGTAAAAGTCAAGAAGCATTCTAAAAATAATTCCAGAGAACTTCTGAGAAGAATTTCAATAGAGCTCATAAGTTCTAACAATTTTGAAAAGACCCTCAAGGAATTCTGAGGACGGACTTTTTCGCAACTGTATAAAATTTAAAGACAGCTCTTGGATTACCTAATTGAAAAGTGGGTATTAGTTTGCCATTGAACCTTGGTCTGTTGTTGTCTTACTAAGAATTTGTCTAAGAATCTTCTCTGAAAATTTCAAGTCATTTGTCACCGTGATTAAAAAATTACAGCTGTTTATGTGCGTTGCAATAAATTCCTTTGTATAACTTTAAAACATGTTGAATGTTCGGCATCATTTCGTGTCACCCTGACTGGCGGTACTTTGGGCAGGGTTGACATGCACAAGTCGTAATTCCGTTAAGGTTCAATTTACTTTGATGCTTTTTGGAAAATTTCAAAAGCAGTTTTTTTCCGACGCATTATTTCAGATTGCAAAAAGCTCGCACTATTTGATTCCTTTTAATATCTTACACAAAATGACGCGAGCTTTTTGCAATCTAAAATAATGCTTCGAAAAAAACTGCTTTTGAATTTTTAAAATATGCATCAAAGTAAATTAAACATTAACAATCATTTACTCGCTTTTGTTTCAATCGTTACATATTATTTCAAACCTTCTTAATGATCCTAAACCTATAGCCTTGAAATTTACGTCAAAATTTGAAAAATAAAAAGAGCTACAACTTTCGCTGAAAATGACCAATTTCTGCGTACTCGCAACGGCTATAGTAAAGTGTAACTACAACAGCATATAAGGGCAGACAAAACCTTGAATTACTCAAAAATAAATGCAACGATGCCTTCAAAATATACAAAAACGTACTGCACAAAATTTCAGAAAGGTAACTGAATAAAGATGATACCAGTACCTTGAAGAATATATTTTCTTTGGTTCACATTTTTAACCTGTAAATGAGAGCATGACGCAAAACATTATTACAACGATTCCTACAGGGTTCAGAAATTGGAAGAAAGCGACCGAGTTGCTGGACAAACACAATCGCAGTGATACCCATGTTGGTAGCATGGAAGCGTGGAAAAATTTCAAAACCAGGAAAGGTATCGACGAAGAACTGCACCACCAAAAACAGCTATGATTGCTGCTAGGTGAGGCAAAGCGGCTACAAAATCGCTATATAATGGAACGTATCATCGATATTGTGCACATACTTTGCAAAGGTGGCCGACCACTTCGTGGACATTCGGAAGGAGCGGAAAGTGTGCCACCCAGTTGGTGGCTAACTACGATCCACTCCATTGGCTGTCTGAAAGCAGTTTGCATTGAAGAAAAAAATATTAAAAAAATAAATAAAATTAGCTAAATTGAACAGTAGGGAAACAGTGGTGGGTGGACAGCACCATCCACCATGCACTTTGGAGTACTCCCCATCCTCAGATTGAATGCACCATAGAAAAAATTGCCCCTCCTTAAAAAGATTCCTGTGCACGCTAGTGGTTGTGATCGGATGTGACCACTTCGTGAGGCACGCGTAGCGATTTACCACGAGGTTTGATCACACATTACGCCAAACAAAATGGTCGACTACGTGGAAATAGGATGGCGATAATGTACGGGACGGCTGGAGCGTTTTTTTTTTCTTTATTTTTGTGATTTTTAGCCGTAGGCTAGTTCATCACATTTGATAGTAGAAGGTCAGGCTTAGGGCCTGCCTCTAAGGAAACGTTTCAGTCTAACATTAACGTAACGTAAAACTGGCTCTGAGACAACATTTAAAAAAAAACTTAATGTAAAATGGGAGTTACATCGGGACTGTGGTGAGGAATGGATGCGCGAACAAGGTAGAGCTCCACCGTAAGAGACAGTGCCCAGGCCGGCAGAGATACCCCGACGGCAGGAAAATAGGAAGGTGAAAGAACACGGACAGCGCAGCCAACGACGAGAGTGCTAGATTTGGTTGTACAGGTGAACGTCCTTCAAGAAAGCAATCAGCGCAGCCAGCGTCGAGGGGTCGTTGCCAAGTAGCTCCCTGATGTTCTCTGGGAGTCGGTGTTGTTCGCGTAGCCTTTGAAACTCTGGACAACCACACAGCACGTGTTCCACCGAGGCAGGGATGCTGCAGATTGGACAAACCTTGTGGAAGGGTGTCCCACCAAAATTGTGGGAAATCCTCGCATGGCCGGTCCGGAGTCTTGACATGATCCGTTGGTCCTTGTACTTGTGGAGGGGATGGAGTGTGATTTGATTCGAAGCTTGTTTTACCTGAACGTCCTTTCGCTGTTTGTTTCTTCTTCAGCTCTTCTTTCGGCTTCACTTTCACTATTACGGTAGTTACGAAACCTTCTTTACTGCAGCAGTCTTCAATTCACCAGTTTTTGTTGACAGATTTATGTTTTGGTTCTCGATGCTTCTGGTCTGGTTTCCGAACAAATTCTAAGAAGACAATGCCCAATTTTTGCAATTTATATGCTCCGAGAGTTGGAAAATTTACTTATTTAAACGGTTACCATGGAAACAAAATTCATATGTGGTGAAAATAATATCTAAGCAAGCCTACATGATTTTCTTACAGACGATCAATGGATATTTGTCGTTGAATCGTAAAATATAGTCATAAGACAAGGCCATTTAAAATAAAAACAGATATCCAGCAGACGGTTGCAGACAAACAAACTTATCACCATTTAAACGCTCTTTTAATATTTTTTTTATGCAGAAAGATATATGCGTCAAAAATATGATGAAAAATGTATCAATAAGTGTAGATTCTTCAAAAAAGTTTTGTATTTTAACTCTAGAAACATGTTTGTAGACCATGTAGAAGATAAAAATAAATTTATTTTGCTATGAAAACTATTTTTGGGGGTCCATTTTGGCCTAAAATTTTGACATAGGGGAAATGGATGTAATGTCGGCCTAAAAGCCTCTAATTTGGGCCCAAACATAAATTCAGCAATCAACTAAATTTTCAATTGCAAACAACAATATCTATAAGTACCATCCCAATGACGCGTTCATCTACACAGTTTGAAAAAGTTGTGTAAATTTCTGTTAAATGGAGCGTCACATAAAGGGCGAACACGAAATTATTGCGACACCGAAAATGTCATGCCAATTTTCTTATAATGTTTAGAATCAAACCAAAATTTTAGGGTAGTTTTATACATATATTTACTTCAAAAATCAAAAGAAAAGTTAATCGATGGAGCCTTGAGTGTAAAATTGGACGCATTTTCGCTTGATGCCCTCCATCAAAGTCTTTACAGTGTCATCCGGTACCAGTTTCTCAGTTTTTTTTTCCATTTTCTTAACATGTCCTTCTCGTCTTTGACTGTCTTCTTGCTCTTCCGAAGTTCCCGCTTTATTATTGCCCAGTACTGCTCCACCGGGCGCAGCTTCGGACAGTTTGGCGGATTCATGTCCTTTAGAACAAAATGGACAGAATTGGTCTCATACCACTCCAGGACACTTTTAGAATAGTGGCATGATGCCAAATCTGGCCAAAATAGCGGAGCTTCGTCGTGCTGCTGCAAGAACGGCAAAAAGCGCTTCTCGAGGCACTCAGATTTGTAGATCTCGCCATTTACTGTGCCCTTTGTCACGAAAGGCTCACTCCTCAGTCCGGAAGAGCAGATGGCCTGCCAAATGAGATATTTGGAGGCGAACTTCGACATTTTCTTCTTCTTAAATTTGTCGTCCACATCGAACTTGCTCTTGCCGGTGAAAAACTCCAACCCCGGAATTTGCTTAAAATCGGCTTTTATATACGTTTCGTCGTCCATCACACAGCAGCCATATTTTGTTAGCATCTTCTCGTAGAGCTTCCGTGCCCGAGTTTTAGCCGTCGATTGTTGCCGCTCATCGCGGTTTGGGAAGTTCTGTACCTTGCATGTATGTAGTCCAGCTCTCTTCTTTGCATTCTAGACGTAGCTCTGCGACATGCCGATCTTTTTAGCCAAATCACGGCTTGAGACGTTGGGATTTGCTTTAATCATCCGCTTCACCTTTCCCTCCGTCTTTTTGTTCTCCGGTCCCGATTTTCTTCCAGCTCCTTTGCCGTGGTCCAACGTCAACCGCTCCTGCAACCGCTTCAACACTCTGGAGACGGTTGAATGGTGAATGTTCAACATTTTTCCCAACTGCCGGTGCGACAGGTCAGGAAATTCCAGGTGTTTGGAAAGTATTTATTCTCTCAACTCGCGTTGGTTCACCTCCATTTTCGATGAATCGAAAATCACGACTTCGAGTTTGACAGCATGTACACAATACACATCAATGAGAAAGTGTGCAAAATTTGGTTGATTTTTACTCAATGGTAAAAAAGTTATGCCCTGTTGAATGTGTCGCAATAATTTCGTGTTCGCCCTTTATCATATACGTTTACATTATATATCATGTAAAGTTCTGATACATTCCATGAAATGTAGCAAATATTGTATACAAAAGCCCATCTTTGTAAACAACATTGTTTGCAAGTTTCTCGCTTGCGTGAAATGAAATACAAGGCTACGAGAATGAATGTTTACAACACAATTAAAAATCAGAATTT